>NW_015114543.1:98428-125024 GCF_001443285.1 Poecilia latipinna
AATCTCACGATACGATACACGACATTCTGCTCACGATACGATATACATTGCGATATTCAGCAAACAATACAATTCAATACACTTTTGCGATTTTCTGAAAGATTTCAGAGGGACAAAGTGATTTTGGTGACATTTTGTGACTGTTATAGAGTTGGATTGAATTAATTTAACTGAAAACTGATTAAAAGCACCAACTACACTTTACCTGGCTCTGGTTGGACATGGACACAGACTTAAAGTCAACAGCTGGATAAAATGAAACAAAGAAGTGGTGAGAAAACATGTTTCTTTTAATTGAAACAGTGCAAACTGTAGTTTACATGCATTTGTAAAGTAAATAAAGTGCACCAAGTACCCTGCTCTGAATAGTTTGATACCTTTTTAACCTTGACACTTAACATCTGAAGGAATCACTCTAAGCCTCATGACCTAATCACTCTCCCAGTGAAGCAAGCAGTGAGTGAGCAAGATGACAGTTGGATGTTACGATACTTGCGGATGAATATCGATTTTTTTTTTCTAGGAAAGAAAATATCGATATATATCTCAAAATCGATATTATTACACAGCCCTACTCTGCAGGTTTAAAACAGAGCACAGACAAAAATAAAATTTTTCAAATTTGCCCCAATTAAGACCAAAATAACACCAAGAACTGAGCTTTAATATGAAGTCCAATTAGCACTGGGATTAACTCAGTCTCTTCCCAGAGCTTATTTATCAGTGGAGTAGTTTCTGTATGTCAGTGCGACATAAAGCCGCAGTAAAAAGCCATTGTTTTGCACTGGATATAAATATTTTCAGCTGATTTTATGAACACTTTTAAATGAGCAATTTGTAAATTTATTGATGCTGACAGTAACAACAGGGCGTCTCTATGCAGGAATACTGGGATAAATAATGCATTTGTGGAGTTAAATGAACTCTGTTAGCTTATTAAATTCAGAAGACAATGGGGGGGAAATCCAAACAGTTAGAGGAGGAGACTTCAGACTCTCTGGCTGCAGAAACCAGACCAATAAAGAACTGGTTCTAGCACCAACCCAGATTAACCACTGGGACGCTTGGTGACTAATCCACAGCTTTTCCACAAATGGAAAATTTGAGGGAGAAGTTAAGATTTCTGAACAGCTGGATAAAGATGAGAAGAAGCATGAAAGGAGCCACTTCTGCCAAGGAAAACATTAAAATGAAATATATCTGAGACGAGTACAAGAATGGGCAACAGCGGATTAGAAACAGACACTTTCTCTAAAGTTTTGGTTATCCGAAAACTATTTTGGTAAGAAAAATTAAAGCTGCCATGTCAAGCTAATTGAAGCTTCCCAATTTAATCTATACATGAAGTTCCTTCTCTTCCAAGGCAGCAAATAAATACAAACATTTTTGCTTGAAATTTCAGAGACATGTCATCAGTTCATAGAACAATATTCATTTTACTCAAACCTATAAAAAGTATAATCAGAGAAACTGATCATTTTAAGTTGTTCATTTTTACTAATAAGTTGGAAGAACGCTCAACATGAATTAACATTTTAGGTATTTGCTCTAATAGGACTTATAGTTTTACAGCTTCCCTCCACTGTAATAAATTTGACCAAAAAACCCAGATATTTCTAAAATAAAGCATAAAGTCTAAAATTTGTAAACCCTCTGTAACTGCATAGCTAAGTCCAAAATTGTTCATGCCACTGGCAGGTTCATGTGTAAAGTAACATTTTCATTTCATCAGAATGTATTCTCGAATGGAGAGCAAGTGGAGGAACCTAAAGGCTTTTGAATAGACCGTAATGTAAATAATACATACCTATTGAAGAGTTAAGTAAGCTCTCTGTGTATTTAGCAGAATCAAGGTTTCTTCACTTCACTTTCTGCCCTTATCATTTTCTCTGTTCAGGGGAGTCCAAAGGCTCAGCCCAGGAGCCCCACAAACCCCCACAAGTCCTGGCCTGCAGACTGACAGCATCTCTGCGGTTTATCGAACCCGATAGACCAGAACATTTAACTGGATCCGAGCTGTGAAAAGCTCCACTGGAATTTACCTTAAACACATTTATTTAAATGCATATGTACTGCTATACATTCTGCATTTATAAGTATTGTTGATATGAGAATAGTATTTTTCCAAGAAAGTTGCGGACGGTTATATTATGTACTTACCCGTTCTTTTCTGTAGTACAGTTCTTTTTTTCTGTAATGGGAAATAAAACATTACAGTATTTGCACATTACTAACATTTTACTATTTAGGGCAGCACACTCACACCGGCTAACTGATGTGCATATAAAAGAGTTCATCCATTGTTTTACATTAAATCTGTCACTGATTTACAGATGCAGCTACGATCCTAACAAACCAAACAATCCTGATGTGTGCTGCTCCGCTCCTGCTTTCCTATCCTGTCTTACTGAACGGATGTGCAAAGCTCCACAATCCTGTAACGTTGCTTTATCTGTTGGTCAGAACGATTTACACGCCTACATCTTAAACACAGAACTCAACATTTTGTGCTTAAAAAGCAGGCGTGTCAAAAATTGTGATCAGGTTTGTATGTTAAATATATATAAATGATATATTAAATATATTTGCATAAATTTGTCTCATATGCATGTGTTTTTTATTCACTCCAAGAAAATGTTGCAAATAAGATGAGTTTTGTATGAAATCCAAAATCTGCAGAATATTTAATATATATAATGGATAATAAAGGCATGCTATTACATTAAATTTGAAACAAAGCATATGTAGAACACAGAAATTGCCTATAAGTCAACATTTTAAAGTAAAAATAAACAACCGACAGCTACAAGTAAATCAAGATTTAAGATCTTTTAAATTAAGATCTTGGAAATTAAGGCTCTTGGCGTATAAATGTGGTGAAAGTGCAGCCTACATGATGTGATGTAGCACAGGGAAGCTCTAGCTGTCTGAGATCAGAGTCCTGCAACCAAAACACCGAAAT
This sequence comes from Poecilia latipinna, assembly GCF_001443285.1. NCBI lineage: Eukaryota > Metazoa > Chordata > Actinopteri > Cyprinodontiformes > Poeciliidae > Poecilia > Poecilia latipinna. The sequence continues at coordinate 101,391 of NW_015114543.1, forward strand.
TAGAGAACAATCGCTCGTTTCCGAGGCCAGAATATCTGCTGTCATGTGTGACTAGTTCCTTTCTTCAGAGGCATTGGAAAAGAAGCCTGGTGCACCATGAACAGACTGCCAGTCCATCACAGGACGACAGAAACATGCAGTCAGAAATAACGACCATTTAGAGGATAATGAACCAAACAAGCAAGCAAACTGATGAAAGAAAAAACTCATACCTGTATAAGGAGAACATAGAAACTACATGCAGAAATATTGTGGCTGGAAATCAAATGCTTGACTTTCTTGCTGCAAGACTAGAAAGTTCTGTGTTTGCATTAACCATCTAATTTGATATTTTAAAAATAAATTCGCCCAGTCGCCGATTTTAAAATAATAAAAAAAAAAACTAATTTTACTTTAAAATATGACACTATGATGAGGTGGGTTTTTTTGGCCATATTTAAATTGGTTCATTTCACAAAACTGCAATGAAAAACTTTTTCGCACATGATCAGACATCGACACTGACTGAAACTACAAAGACATCGACAACAGGAAGTAGTTGGAGGATGATGGTACTTTTTTTTGTTACCATTATGTGAACAAACAAATGCATGTGTGATTTTAAACATGTTTCTTATTTAGTGAATAAGAAACATTCATTAAATAATTAATCTGTTTTTTCGACATTGCCAGAATACTTACAAAGCTGCGCATATTTGTAATGGAAACTAGGGGTGCGCCAATTTATGGGCGCGATTTTCCTTAATTGTTCGGTGATCGGCCGATACTTAGATGTGAAGCTGATCTTATCCCCTAATCTTTCTACCTCAGCAAAGGTCTAAAGATCAGCCACTGTCCTCTTCTGCTCTGCCTTTAAAGAGGTTTGACTGACAGACTGGCCCACCAGGTCAAGTCTGCACTGTTGCCAATTCAGCGAATTTCTTACTATATTTAGAGACATTTCAGACAAAAAAACGGTGTCAGTCAAAATAGGAATCAGCAGGTCAGGCTTTTTAATGATCAGTAATCAGCGATTGGCCAAAAAAAACTGCAATCGGAGCAATCCTAACGGAAACGCACCCAGTGGAAGCTGTCACCATGTGGCCTTACCAGTTATGAGTAGAGTGCTGGAGAACGAATCCCATAAAGTCTGTTAGCTTGGGTTAATCGGGACAGAGTGACTGAAAAGTTTTCATCCTCTTTCATGTTTTACTCTTGTAGCTTATAAAAATTTATTATGATCAATGGCTTTTCAAGGCTGAAACTGTCCACTGGACGAGGAAGAAGTTGCTGGACAAACCCAGATCTGGATGCAGAGATTAAATCTCAACCAGTTTAGAGTCCATCCCCACATTGGCTTTAGCATGTGGCTGAGGAGGAGGAGGAGTCTGGGGATCTCTGGGGTAAAGAGATGTTTTGGGTAATGTTTCACTGAAATATTTCTGCAAAGGAAAATAACCAGAGGTTTCTAAAAACAGCGTCTTGTTAAGTTTTATCTGTGCATTTGGGCAATTCCCGCTGGGAAAAACTACAATCTAGGGTGCCATTTAAAAAGGGATTAAAAAGCAGGAAATTTAAAATGCAAAAGAAGAAGTGTAATTTTTCACCACTTTATAATTACTTCCTCATTAGTGATGCGTTTTTCCCTGTCAAAAAGAGTTTAAATTTTAATGACTGGACCCATGCAGAATGATTTCCATCTGGCTAAAATAAAGACGGTTTCCTCGCCTCTCATCCTCATTTTGTTCCTGTGATCAGTCAACCTGGCACGACACGGAGAGAGACCTGGTACTGGGGTGGAGGGGGCAGGTGTCTGGTTTTGTCTACAGCGCCGTAACATTTTTTTAACCAGTTACTTCCACACCACTTGTTTCATTATGCTGATCTGTGAAGTGGAACGTAACGCAGTCGGAGTTGAGAGGTCAGGGGCTCCCGCTGCCTGGAAACATACAGTCTAATATTAGAACATTTCCTTGATTTGTTAGCAGCATCTCTGCTGACTGCTGAGCACATGGCAACAGGCCGACCAATAGGATTTCAGGAGACTACTAAGCCCCTTCCTCTGTATAGCAACAGTGGCATCCTTTCCTTATTTATTTATATAGGAGTTTTTTTTCCCCTTGCCGTCTCATTCTCATGCTCGTGTCCCCCAACAGTGCATCCTCACTGTGACTCAAACTGTGAAAAAGAGTTGCAGTGTGAAGAGCAGTGCTGCACCGGTGCAGCTTCTTCTCCTCCTTCACCTCCACTGGCTCTAAAATCCAGACTTTGTCATCTTTTTTCCCCCCCTTTTTTTCTTTAGAATGCACTTTAAATATAATTGGAGTTTCTCCTGCACACTGCATTTAAAAGTGTGGCCACCGACTTTGAATCAGGCTGAAATTCAAGAAGCTCCGTGAGGAAGAGATGGAAAACCTGGAGGAATGACAGCGTGGGAAAATGTGCTACTTCAAAGGGATAGATAACACCCAACAGGAGAGGATCTGAAGAAGATGGAGAGCTGTGGAGGAGACGCTTCACGGGATAGGAGGAGCGGGAGGCGGTGGGGGGCGGAGGGACACAGGATGGCGTGAGGACATAGGCCAGTGGTTGGTTTGATCGGAGCCACGTGTGCGTCCGGCAACGTCTCTTCGCCGCTTCATGGATGTCGACGAGACGCTGGTTTCCCACGCTGCCCCGGTCTCCTCCGTCTTGGCCCAGGTAGGTGCATGCTGTCCTGCGTGGCTGAGCTTCTCGATGGCGTTTGATTCCTCTGGTCGGATGATGCCCGCTCCAAAAGTTGCCATTTTGAAAGTTCTCTGCATATTCTGCATCCACGGCTCTTCGTCGTTCAGAGCTTAGTTACAGGGTGATGGGGGGTTGGATGGGGGCGGGGGGGGCAGCTTGAAGGCGTTGGGAAAATATGGCGTACATCAGATGTCCCGTTATCAGTTCCGGATGCGACACGATCAATAACAGTTAAAAAGAAAATAAACTTTTTCACCAAAACTGCAACTAAAACAGAACATGGAGGGAAATACCTGAAATCACGACATTTTTAGTGACGCTGTGTAATCGGACATCTGACGAGGTTCGAATCCTCCTCACTGGATTTCCTTAAATAATTAAATAAATCAATTAAACAGTTGCCATCACATTGCTTATTTCATTTGATTCATTTTGCACATTGAAAGCAAGGCTGAAACAAATCACAGTAAAAAAAATAAAAGTAAGAGAATGTCAGTAAAAATACAATAACTGGTTAAGAAGGAACCTAGTTGAACTATCCTATGTGGATGTTTGCTTATTTTGGGCTAAATACTGTAAAAATTCAAATGAACTGTTTTAAAGGGATTTGTCTTAATGTTGGCGTCGGTAAACCAATAATCGACTCGATACGACCTCAACATGGTCAACCAAGAGCACCAATCCATGGCGACTTAACGTCTGCGTACCATCCCAACCATCTCCACTCGACGCCATTTTCTCCTCTTCAGCTTTGGATGAGGGAGGTAGCTTCAGCTGATGAATTTAGAAACTTTCACCTGTTTCTTTGGCTGAAACAAACCAAACCCACAGTAATCAAAACGCCAAAAAAAAAACAACAACCAACAGACGATTTATCCAACAGCCAGATATGATGCTTAAAGGATCAGATCTTTAGTTTTTGAAACAGAGTATTGTAAATATTTTGGAAAAGATAAAAACGAATTTAAATTTGATGCGTTTCAATTGCATTTCCATTACTTAAAATAATCTCCCCCCCATTTTCTGCACACCTCATCCCTCAGGATAGAATATCATTAGTCGTGTGAAGCAACTCTTTCAATATTTGCCTTAAACATGCCGTTATGGTAATTTTTCCTCCCTTCTAGGGCAACTAAAGGATATCCCCAAACAAATCCCTTCCATAAGAGGTTACACTGTGGAGAATGCGCTGACTAATCCATCGCTATGGGATGGGAGCAGGATTTAGCTGCTGCCCCCCTCAATTCTCTGTCACGTAAAGGGTTTCCTGACATAATGCTGTACGTATATTATGTGTACATCTACAGATAAAACCTTTAGCAGGACTACATGGAGCAAAGTCCAGAGAAATCCACTAAATCCCAAACGAGGAAAAAGTCCCTCTTTTTTTAAATTTTTTCAATTTTTCTCTTTATTTCTACATTTAGTAATTTTACAGTAACAGTTTAGTTCAAATAAAACTGTAATTCACAAAATTACATCAACACCTTTTATGTTTTTTCCCCCAGTTTGAGTAGAAACAAAGACGCCTCAAAGTGAAATCTTTTCTGCTTCACGTTTTATTTTTACATTTTCAGACTTCTTAAAATTACTTTAAAATTCTATTGTTAAAGAATGTTAAAAAATATACACTTATTTTAAAGTTTTTGCTCATTTTGTTAAATAATTTTTTTAAAGTAACAGAAAATAGTATTAAAACAATTTTCCTTCAACAAATAAAATATTTGTGTATATGTAATATTTTTATTAATAAAAGCTATGTATACCTCCTAAGAAAATCTCCTAAAGATAATTTAATTATCCAAATGATCTGTGTTCATTTTTTTTAAAAATGCTGCAAATTGTTTTTTTTTTTTTTTATGAATGCACAATATAAAGAACAGTATTTATTTATTATTAATATCTCAGTTGTTCTGCGTTTCTTCAAGAATTGCTATTTTTAAAATTTTGTTATTTGTGCACAATGACATTGATTTATATTTTACTTTTGGATATAAATAAATAAATTTTTGTTTTTGACAATGCAAATTAAATTAATGTTTTGGGTATTTCTGTGGCAGAGGAACAAATTAAATTTTGTGCTTTCACATCTTTTTAGGAAAAAGCTAAATTTATTTTTCTCATTTTTATTTATTTAAATTGTAACTGGCAATTTAGTGTCTCAGCATCAAAAACGGTTTAGCAGATAAATTATTAAAGCAGAAATAAAAACAATCTTGGGGGAATGTGCAGCGTCAGGGCTGAAATCTGTTATAGAATAAATAATAAAAATGTTGAGCGTGACGTCAAACGATGCTGGATGCTGCATTTCCACCGAGCGCTGCCGTCTGGCCTTTTCGGTCTTTTCACCAGACGCTTTCCTCCATCTTTTTTTTTTTGTTTGCTTTTTTTGTTTTTTGTTCTCTTAGGTTTCTTGGGAAAAGTTTATTCATGAATCCTTGAAGAAATCAATCTGTTGTTCATCTGCATCCTCAAGCTTCGTTGGGACTCATTACTTCTGATGTGAATAAGCAGAACTGTGCTTGAACGAAGAAGCTCTAAAGACGAGCGCAGACCGGATGTGCTGGCGATGCCATCGGCTTGCTGTATGATGCGTTTAAAACTGTGGCTGAGCAACGGGACCTTGGACTACGTTGGCAACACTGAGCAGCCATGATCTCCGCACTTCCACCATCTGATCGGTCAACCATGAGGGCAACTCTGAGCTGATAGTATGTGGTCAGCAGCACCGTGGCCCAACTTCCTGCTTCACCCTCAATAAAACCAAGCTGGACAATTCAGTCGACGTTGTGAAAATGGCAGCGGAGAGTTTCCAGCTGGGGACAGACGACGAGCTCCAGGCTGCGTCATCGCTAGCATCCCTCCATCTCAGGGACGGCGTTGGGATCGGGAACACTGGCCACATGGAGGACAATCCAGAGCCCGACGCCGCCCTTCCTGCGATTACATCACCACCTCCTGACCAATCACGGCAGCGAGCAGAGATCGCTCCGCCAGCAGATCAAGGTAAGATCAAAAGTACCGTTTCAAGAGTTTGGATGAATCAATAAGACCTCAATGTGATGTTTAACAAAGCAGATGAAAACAAAATGATGTTTTCTCTAAAGCAGGGGTGTAAAACACTTTTTTTCTCTGGGTCACATTAAGATTGTGGTAGAATGAGCTGATAAAACCCACTAACAAATTGTTAAAAATATTAATAGATATGTTTCGACATTTGCTAAGTCTTATCATTGATGATAATTGATAATAGACCTGTTACATCAATAAATCAATCACATGGTAAATTAAAACAAGCTGAATCATTTAAATTTATGTGATTTATAGTTTTTCTCTCCCTCTACCAAAAACTGGAAAATAAAAGTCTTCAGTCTGATGCTTTGGTCTCAACTAACCTTTTTCTGAAGGACAGTCTTGTTTACAGTCTTCATAATTTTATTTGATGTTTCTGTTTTATTTATTTTGGGTATGTAAAATGTATTATTGAATGTATTATTGGTAAATGTTAATTTCAATTTAAAGTTTATTAATCTTTGAGAATGTGTTTTTGCATTATTATGACATTACCATTATTTTACTTGAAATAAAGGATAATGACAGGCCTAGAAATTAGGTAGTATATCGATAAAAAATGCTTTGATTTGATTGATAATCAACATTCAAGCACACAAACTGTTATTTTGAAGTCTCCATTTTGGTGTCCCTCTAAATCTAGAAGGACAAAGTTATGTCGGGCCAGAGTTGGCCCCCGGACCTCGAGTTTGACACTTGCTGTAAGGCCTCATGTTCTCAAGTAGAAGGTGTCATTTTGTTTTTTTCTAATAAGAGGGGAAAAAATGGTGGTTAATTTTCCCACAATCACGTTTTAAAATATTTCAAGAATTATTTCTCATTCATTTCATTTATATTAGAGCTGCTGGAAAATATTTTTCAAATATATAGTTTCAAGCTAAATATTTATCTTCAAACTAAGTATTCAGTTTGAAGATAAATATTAACTTACAAACTAAGTGTTTAGTTTTAAATTGTGCCATTGTGATGAATGAACATGGTGAAAATACTGAAAAATTAGCCCCCATTTTCTCTCTTGTATAATAAATAACCCATATTATTGCTGTGTATTTATGACAGTGTAGCTTTACAAACAGCTCAACTGATTCAGTTACAAGTGAACAGCTTTCAACACGAGTCTTGAAGAGAAAACTAAATCTCTCTATAAGAATTAAGAAAGGACTTTATGCTGTTCAAAAACCTAAATTACTATAAAATCAAATGCCATTTCTTTCCATTTGGTTCCCGGCTGAATAACCAGCAGATGGCAGAATTTAGTTGGTTTGTGAAATGCTGAGACCAGATTAAAATTCGAACATAAACAAAAAAAAGACTTGTCATCTGGTTTGTAAAACGACATTAAGAGTAAGGGATGTTTTAATATGAATTTCTTACTTAAAGCTGGAATGTGTGTGTGTGTGTGTGTGTGTCAATGATCAGTTCATCTCAAGCACAAGTTGAACTAAATCTCAGTCTATTTATGAACACAGAGGCGAAAGAGTTCAAACTAAAACTGGTGTCAGTGATGTAGTTCAAAGAGATGAGTTGAACACATCAACGTGTTCCGGTCCAAAATGTTCCGATTAACCCCAGAACTAAAGCCAAAGACCTTGTGAAGACGCTGGCTGAAGCTGGCAAGACCGTGAGAAACACACAAAAAGAAACTGACTGCAGTTCTCAAATGCAGACGGAGACAAACTCCTTCGTTTTTGTAGACATGTTCTCTGGTCTGATGAGACTAAAGTGAAGCCATTTGGCCATGATGACCATTGTTACAATTGCAGGAAAAAGGGGAACACCATCCCTACTGTCAAGTATGGTAGTGGCAGGATCATGATGTGGGGCTTTTTTGCACCAGAAGGATTTGGTACACTTCATAAAATATGTAGCATGATAAGGAAAGAAGATTATGTGGAAATATGGTGTACTTCACCATATTTCCATGAATGTTTGCGTAAATTTTTATGACGACGTATTTGGTGTCAAAGTAAACTGCTCAGCAGGTAACAGTATTAACATTGAACCGATTTTTATGCGACACTGAGCTCAAAGTCAGCGCCACCAGTGACGATGTCGCTGGTACTTTGTGCTGCAATAACAGGTGTGCAATGGCTGTGCTGTTGGGGGCAGAAAGGGGCCATCGCCCAGCTAGTTCAGCTAACTTGCTAGTAGCTATTCAGATTGTGGGGAAAAAAAGGAATTTGTCACAAAAAATGTAGGCAATCAGTACACTCCCCTATGAAATTTCAATCACCACACAGTACATCTGAGTATGTGGGAGTCTTAAAGCTGCAGTATGCAAGTTATGTAAAAAAGAATTTTTATAAATTTGTTAAAACTGTCATGTCATGACAGTAAAATATGAGGCAGATAATCTGTGAAAATATCAAGCTCCTTCACCTCATCCAACCAAAAACAACAAATCAGAACCAGGAGGAATGTCTTAATGCTGTCCATCACTCTCTTGTACATGCTGCTCAATGTGCTAATGATGGAGAAACAACTTATCATCCCAGGAAAATCATTTATCCATCGTCACTGGATAAATTAGCCTGAAGATTCACAACAGGCTGCAAGAAGGACAGGGATGATCAGCACATACATGAGCATGATCAGCAGTGCTAAGACCCGCCTCCTGGTTGTTTCCAGCTACCATTAGGAGAAGGCAGAGAAGCTAGATTTAGTCACAGATTATCCATCTCATACCATGGTGTAGCGACAGTAACAGTTTCAACAAATATGTAAAGTTTTTTGGGTTTTTTTTTTTTTTAGAAAAATTACATGCTGGGAAATAATGGTATGTCTTTTTATTTGGTGTACATAAACTTCTGGTTTCAACTATAAATCCTAATAAAATACATTAAAGTTTAAGGTTGTAAAAGGGCAATGTTCAAGAGGAATGAATAGATGTAGATTTTTTTAGACATCGATGCTCTTCAGCTTTTAATAACAGACAAGTTTTGACAGAGCTGGACAGTTTGAGGCCACGAGCTTGTTAGTTTGTCCCTTTCTTATATTACAACAGCATGTGTACGATTCCTCCTGCGTACGGCTCTGCCTGCCGCAGCAATTTAAAACATCTCCAGGCATGCCATCGCAAGTGCAGAAGGGATAACTTACATCAACTGTTAACAGCAGCTCTCACTACACACATTTATCAGCACAGGCGTGGGTGTGTTTACATGCTGTTCAAGAAAACGATCCATGCTACGCATTACTTCAAGAAATGTCCAGCTGACAACTTCTCACGTTTCATCTGCATTCAGAATCTCACACTGACATGCATATGTTCGACAAAACGAGGAAAGCAGCAAGACGTCACCTTAAAATCTGCCACACTGACATGGCATCTCAATGCAGACAGCTGTTGTTTGTTAGGCGAGGCAAGGCGAGGTTGAGCGCTAAGCAGAACTGGGTCTGGCCGAGTGCGCCCGGGTGCTGAGGAGTGCCAGTTTTGGTATTTTAGGCAGTCAGACAGTGTCACCTGTCAGCACACTAGTCTGGACAGTCTCCTGCAAGCTGCAAGACAGGATATCTCCTCCAGTCTCGCTGGGTGACCTGCAGTGTGTGCAGACAGCCAGAGAGTGTGGATGGTCACAAACTGAGTGTCTCGAGCTGACGCCGCGGGTTGCTGTGCGGTTGATGTTTCAGAGTTCCTGGAAACAGAAAAGGACCAAAACGACGGCGAGGGGGAAGCTTGCATTCGGACGCTGGTTCCTCAGCAGCTCTCCTCCCATTTTGCTCAAGTTCATGTGAATCCTGACCTGAAACCAACCAACACTAGCAAAGAAGGAGGTACTCCACATCACCAACTCATTTTATCTGAAAAAGGTCCAGTTTTTCTGTTAAGCATCATATTGTTGTGCTTCGACTTTGTTTGCGATATCTGAAAAAGCAAAGTAGACTATAGATGAAGGATGTTTATTATGAACAATCGTAGCATAATTTTAATATAGCATTTAATTCAGAATGGAAACAAACATGCTGCTGCCTCCGATTGTTCTGCTTTTACTCATTCATCAAACTTAAATGTTTTAGATCAAGATGTCACCCATCCCGGTTATCATCTGTTCGAACTGCTGCCTTCCAGCAGGCGACACCGGTCTATCACGACCAGAACTTATAGATATACAAGACGTTTCTTTCCATATGCTGTGAGAGTTTTAAATTGTTATTGATTGGGGCTTTAAACTAGGTTGATGTTTAATTAGATTGGTGTCTGATGGGATTTTTTTCCTTTTATCTTATTTTTCTGTTTATTTTAGACAGTTATTGTTCAATGACAATAAAAAGGCTTTTGGCTCTCACTTTTGAAACAATTTAAAACATCATGAAATTTGAACAGCATGACTTATTTTATTAAATATGTCCAAATCAGCAAGATCCTGAAGCCCCCATATGCCATAAATGGATTGTGCCAACATTTGCATTACGTGTTTTTGATAACCAAATAGGCTTGGAATAAATGGAATAAATGGCACCCCAATGGGAATATTCAGATTGCATTCGGCTCTGCAGGAATGAAACTGTAGCTGGTTCATGCTGATTGATGATTCGAACATTTGTGATTATTCTAAATGTCTAACTTGACATTTGTGCCCTTTGTCCAATAAGAGAGAGGTCATTTTATTTGAGAAGTTGTGTGTAACATCTTTAATGCACTTGTTTCATGTCTGTTCAGAACGTTGGCAAGTTTTGCCGTTTTAAAATAAAGTTGGCTTTGCTAGTTGGAGGCAGCACAGAATGCTGAAGGATGTTTATTTCATCCTGATCCCTGGAAGACCAGCAGCTTGTGTTGCTTAGTCTGTAGCTTAATTAGGGAGTGGAGTAGCGTCTCGACCATTATTAGAACCTGGCGCCGGTCCATTATGTGCACTCAGAAGATGCAGAACGAAGACACTACTGCGTTTGATTTTATGTTTGGCATAAACAGAAGTTCAACTTTGTGTTTTTTAGGAAAATTTTACAACTCTACGCATGTCAACGCTCCTTTTCTGAATAAACTTGGTGCTGGTAAACATGTCGTAATGGGATTAATCAATTTCACGCCTGTATAAACAATACATTTGGATTATTTATGCCAAATACATTTTAATCCAATCAAGGAATTGTTTCAATTCAGCCTCATTGGAGGGTTTTCTATAGGCATAAAGGGAGTGTTTTGGGTAATTTGAACTTGGCCTTTGACTAGGCCCCTCCAAAATTTTAATTGTGTGCATCTGAGTCTGATCTGCTCCATAATCTTAGTCCAGCAAAGCAGATCCAGTCCATCGCCACCATGCTTCACTGGAAGTATTCTGTTTTTGTTTTAAGACAAATTTAATGGAAAACTTACAAGAAGTGCAACTTTTATCTCATTAAGCTAGAAAACATTTTTCCCAAAGTCTGTAGGGTCATCATAATAGTTTTTAGCAGATAAGAGATTGACCTTTGGACAGATGTTAAAGGTCAACATCACTACTGACCAAAAAGAACCCAGTCTCTTTCTTATTAATGCCGATTTGAGAAGCAAGTGAGGTCTGCAGTGGTTTAGATGTTGCTCTGATCAGGCTGTCAGACATGTTTTATTCCTGATCTTACAGGTCGACGCTAAACAGACCTGCAGGTAGTGAAATTAAACTCAGCTTTCCAAAAATATGTGGATAATCACAGTTCATTCACAACTTCTGAAATATCTTTTTCGAAACAGGGTCACAGTTGGTTTGGATATATTTTTTTTTTATCCTTAATGAACAAAATCCATTTTAGAAAAATATACTTTCCATTTATTCTGCTCATCTATGTGTTAGGGTTAGAGAATCAGTTATTTGATCAGAGACATTTGGTGAAAACATTTTAAAGTTATACATATAAAAAGTTCCTACTCGTGTTTTTATTTTGTCGTTACATAAAATTATCCTGCGTTTTGTGGTCAGATATCCCACCAGAGAACAACATAACCAAAGCGATGGCAGCCTCTGACAGCAGCACTGATGATCAGCAGCTGTCTGATGCAGAATGGTACTGGGGCAACATTTCACGGTAGGAACCATTTAAATAATCCGGGTTAAGGTTCATTTGGATCCACAGCTCCAAATTAACACTTTTTCTAAGTGCAATCCTGATATAATCCTGAAATTATAAACAACAACAACATTTGGGTTTCAAGACTAATCTCAAGCGAGAATATTATTTTGAAAGGCTAGTATTTCTACAATTTTGGTTGTTCGTTTTGGCCTCTTTTTTTCCAGTCTTTATAAATCATAAATGTCATCTTTTATTTTATGTAGAGAGGAGGTAAATGAGATGATGAGAAACACTCCTGATGGTACGTTTCTGGTACGAAATGCTTCCAGCAGGATTAAAGGGGAATACACGCTGACTCTTCGGTAAGTTTTGTTTTAAATCTTAATCTAAAAACCCAGTTTAAAAAAAATAAAAAAATGTTTTTGCAGTCTGAACTTCTTACTGACACACCAGAGGACGTCGGGTCACTAAGAATATTTAGGATAGAGTTATACTCCCCTCTTCATTTTTGCTTTAAGCTGTCAGCTAAAAAAAGAAAAGCTTTCCTCAGGTTCTCCCCTCTAATAAAAGAGACAAGTTTGACGATTGAGGTTGGGCCAACCATTTAGCCGCCATTTTTAAAAAGGTAGCAGTATTCTCAAACAGGTTTCAACTCAACTTGTCAGGAATAAAAGTCAAGGACAGTTACTTTGGAACAGCAACAACGTTTAGTTGGTGTCTAAACTATGCATTTTTTTCTAGGTCTTCCAATTATGTGTGAAATATTTATGAAATTAAAAAAGAAACATTTTAAATATCCTGTTGGCTCTTTGATGTTTTAGTCAATATCACTGAAACTGAATTACATGTTTTCCTCCATGAATTGTTCCAGTCCTTATAAACTGATTATTCAAAGCAATCTGATCATGCTACTTGTGTTTTTAATGGTTATTATAATGGCATAATAGTTATGGATCAGTACATTAAAAAAAATAAATCAGCTTTTTTGTAACGCCACAGGCTGTGATCAGGTTAAACTTTTGCTTTTTTAATTTTCAGTCATAACTTTAGACATTCTGTGGTTTCTGTCCCAACTTAGTAAAATCAGAACCAGCTGCTTTTGTAATGTTAAACTTTGCTGATTAGATTTTGGCACCGGCTGCAGCAGTTGGAAACAGGAGCAACAAGATGCATTTCACTTGTGTTTTTCCACTCATTTATCAAACAAAACTCCACAGAAACACCCACTTTAATCAAAGCTGATTGTGTTGCTTCACTAAATCATTGCTGCATATACATGTTTGCAACCAAGCCCTGATTTTTTCAGTCACATCAATCCAGCAAGTGGCTAAAGAAGCATTGCTATGCAGCATGGCTAATTTATGGCTACAGTTTGGCTCTGGACGCATTTATATTTATAGAAATGTTATATTTATTAAAAACAAAAACAAAAAGAAAATTAAAATTTTTGCTCAATTTGTAGAAAGGGAGCACTTACTGATGCTTTCTGGCATAGGGACAAATTATAAAAATGACAAATATTGAAAGACAAACAAAACTTTTTATGGTAGGAAGTCTGACTTTTTTTTTAAGGTTACATCTTCTTAAGAGTTCTTAAAGAGAAAATACATTGGACAAAATCAGTTTGACAGGGCCAACCTTTACAAAAACAAGAGATTAGAGATTCTGACTTCTGTTATAGGACCTTTGGAAAAAAATAGATTAAAAAAAATAAAAACAGACCTCACCCATAGGTACTGGTTCCGGGATAAACAAAAAACAAGTCACTGTGAACATGGAGAAAAGACATGACTGTCCATTTCTGACTTTTGCAGAAAAGATGGGTACAACCGACTAATAAAAATCTTCCATCAAGGGGGGAAGTGTGGCTTTTCTGAGCCACTGACTTTTCCCTCACCGGTAGACCTGATCCAGTACTACCAGAAGAAATCACTAGCCCAGTACAACTCTAAGCTGGATATCAGGTTACTTTACCCAGTTTCCAGATACTATCAGGTAAGTGTTGACTTTTCCAGATAAGAAAAACGGGAAAAAAATTCAAATGAAAATGTGAAACAACCCATCACAACACTCCTGAGTGATTTTACATTCCTCTCTGTGTAGCACCATGTGATTGAGATCGATATTGCAGCAATCGGAGAACAGCTGAGGATATTTCAGGATCAATACAAGGAGAAAAGTCAAGAATATGACCATCTATTTAAGGAGCTGAACCAAACCTCACAGGTACCAACACAACATTTATAAATAGCCATAGTTACTACATCATCACTGGTTATTTTAGGGTAAAAAATAAATAAACTTTTCCTAAGCCACTAAAAGCAGAGTTAATTTCTCATTTGGTGCTTTAGCTAGCTTTGAAAACGTTTAGCACGCCAAGCATGATATCAAACATGAAACATACAGGTACAAAAGAAAACAATATAAATATAAATACAATATACATACAATACATTATAGGACGTGTAAAATATGCCAAAATTAAATTGGTGCTTGAGGGGTGTAGTCTTTTTGGGGCAGATATTTGGATTGAAGTTAGCACTTTAGCATTAGCTCCTGCTAAATATCATGGCATGGTGGCGTTCCTGAACAAATACGAGAATATGTTCATGTGCAGAACCAAGTTTGAAACTTTAAAAACTGACACAAAAAGAGCTACAATTAAACTGTGCCTGTTTATAGTGCTATATTCATTGAAAAACTAATCTCCATTTAAGTTCTAAGCTTTTAGTACATAAAAATTATTACAGAAATTTGAAGTTTCTGTTCTTACTCCTGACCAAACTGAAAAATGTTTGAAGCGTACCGTACCGTCCCTTTAAAACCATGGGACACATCAAACAGACTTTTGTGTACCATTATACCTCTATTCAATATTACTCTTATTCCCCTAATTTACAGGAGCTCCAGAGTAAGCGAACAGCCATTGAGGCTTTCAGTGAAATCATCCGGATCTTTGAGGAGGAGTGTGAAACCCAGGAGCGCTACAGCAAGGAATACATCGACATGTTCCTCACTTTAGACAGCAGCACAAAAAATGACAAGTAGGTTTCCTAACATAATTCAGTCAATTCAACCCCATGTTTCTACAGCTAATATTAAATAATCACTGTGGTTGCTTCTTTGGCAGCAGAATTCAAAACAACTCTGAAGAACTGCAGTCCAGGGTGGAGGAGATCCACAACAGCAAGAAGATGTTGGAGGAAGAACTGAGGACAAAAGCACTGGCTCACATGGAGGTTGACAGGAAAATTACGAGACTGAAGCCTGATCTTGTACAGCTCAGAAAAATCAGAGATCAATACCTCCTGTAAGTATTGGCACCACAGATACTCCTATCAAAGAGCCTTGTTTTATAGTTCTAAAAACAAAAGTCAGCACATCAAAGCTAGAAGAAAATTTAACAGAGTAATTATTGAATTAAATTTTGACCATTTAAAAAGAACGAAAGAACGCAAAGATGTTAAAGTGAATCTTTCTGACCTTGTTTTGCTAATATTTCAGATGGCTCACCCAGCAAGGCATGAGACAGAGTCAAATTAACAACTGGTTGGGTGTCGGAGCTGATGAAGAGTAAGTATCCTTTTCTTGATCTATTAAAACAACTTCGAAGTTCTAAGATTTTTTTTTATTACATCATAGCCAACGTAAGGATGTGCAACTCCAGTTTCTGAGGGCCGATGTCTTGAATATTTTAGATTTTGCTCCAACATATCTGGCTCAAGTTACTGATTTACAACCTCAATACGTCATAAAAACAGGACTGGACGATCTGTCTGAAAAACCTATGGCAATACAAGTGTTTCGTATCAATAGATGTCAATAATTATTGATGTTTATCATTTAAACAACTGAAATACTACTAAACTGGTGGCATGACCTTCCCCGTTTCATCCACAGTTTTCGCTCCATGCAGTTTTTTTTTTATTATCTTTAAGCATTTGTGAGGCGTAGTGGAGAAACCTTAAAGTTTCTCAGCAGGTTGTTGCTAGGTAACCACAAGTTACTCAACAAGTTGTTGCTAGGTAACCAGTGAGAAGCAAGTTAGTTGATGCCACCAATCTTTCCTCTGCTTACATCTCCCAGAATGCTGTGCAGTTCTGGATTGGTGTTCAGTGAAATTATCGAGTACTCTGTTGATATTGATCACATCTATCACGTTATATACAATTAATTTATTGCCCTGCCCTTCACTGACGTCTGCAGAGACACTTATGAATTAAGCATTCATTAGGTTCAGTTTTTTTGGACATCAGCCCTCGAGAACTTTTGCACACTATGGCGCAACATGATCAACACTTGAATGATCAAATACTGTAATAGACAATGAGATGAGGAATCACTAAATAATTCGGTTAATTTAACCTGCCTTCATTCAAGCCCTTACACCCTTGAAGACGACACCCATGAGGAGGAGAGAAGTTGGTATGTCGGAGGTATGAGACGAAGAGAGGCGGAGGAGCTGCTGAAAGGAAGGCGGGACGGGACATTCTTGATCAGGGACAGCCAGACTCAGAGGGGATCCTTTGCTTGCTCTGTTGTGTGAGTATCTTCACATCTCCTTGTTTCAAAGTAAAAAAAAAAAAAAAGATTTGCACTGGCTAACTTTTCCTGAAACAGTCTACATTACCATAGACCAGGGACTCTCAAAAGTGTGGGATGCGCCCCCTGGTGTAGCCATCATGTCATGACTGAAAGATCCTTGCTGATTTTTTTTATTGCAGGTGGAACTGCTTATGTTTTCAGAATTGCTCCCTGATCTTTACTCGTAGTGACATAAATAAGTGTTTTAAGGTGACGGGACATTGTGCACTTTTCTTATGCTCCATTGCTGCACAAGAGAAGCTGATCCACAGTATAACATCGGGCTGCACTCTAATAATCACTCTGTGCATCTTGATTTAATTTTATTTCTTTACTCCATCCATATTTTGTTTTAAAAGTTAGAACTTAAAACAAAAAGTGACCCATGTTTCCTCCTGCAGCGTGGACGGAGACGTCAAACACTGTGTGATCTACAGGACATCGACAGGCTACGGCTTCGCTGAGCCCTACAACTTGTACTCGTCGCTGAGGGAGCTTGTCCTCCACTACCGCCACACATCACTGATCCAACACAACCAGCAGCTGAATGTAACCCTGGCCTGGCCCGCTTTCAGTCAGCAGTCCAGCTGAGATGCACCAGCACAACATCCTGATTCCCAAGGTTTCACAGCATTAGCACGGAGGACTCACCCATATGGAGACACAGATGAAAACAAAGAGCCTGTTAGCGATTCAGTCAGAAGAACTAACTGGTATGTTTTCACATAAAATACAAGAATCAACAGCAGTCAGCTTATAATACAGATTTGAAGCAACTTCAGCTTTAATTATGTCTCAGACTGTCTGCAGCCCTAAACACTTACACGCTGGCACACTTTAAGATGTTCAGTTCAAGCTGTCCAATGCAGATCTTATAAAAATGACACCAGTTTATCATGTTGCTATAAAATCCAATCTGTAGCTGTTCCAATTCAGTTTTTTAAATTGATCGTATTTGTTGTCTGAATCACTTTTTATTCACACATAAACTCATTCAACAATAATGCACACGTTTGTAAAATTTAGAGGTTTTACAAGACATAAGGAGGAACAGAGAAGCATTAATAAAACCATTTTTACTAAAACAGTTGAAGCAGATGGCTGTACAGTCATGGGAAAAAATGCAGCCTTGCTGCTAATCAAAGGCACATGATTAATTAGTCCTCACATGAGTGTAACGATCACAGAGATGGCAGAACAGGGATGGTTTGGAGTAAACTGATGTGTTTTAACACAATGCCAATATTGAAAGACATCAATGACCTTCGAGAAGCAATTTTTCAGGTTTTCCATCAAACTTGGAAAAAGACTGAACAATTAGAAAAGACTAAACAAGTATGGCTGGCATGGAAGGGATGTCAGGAGAAATTCTTGATCCATGAAAAGAGTATTGCTTAATTAGGTTTTGCAAAGTTGCATCTGAATGAACTACAAGGACTTAAGGAACGATCAATGTCGTTTGGACAGATGGGACCAAATTAGAGACAAACAGACATCCTCACCTGAACTGCATGGTGGTGGAGAGGGTTCCCCCCCCCCCCTAGTTGTAGACCCATTTATTTGACCCTAATATTCATATGTTAGGGTGAACCTCAAACCAAACTTCTACCACAGTAAATTTCACACCTGATAGTCCGGTAGACCCGGTTTGATTGGGAACCATATTTGCTTTCACACTGCAGGTGCCCAACAACCCAAAGCCGCTGAAAAACCTGTTCCCCCCTTCACCTATGGAGGCGCTGCACCAAGAACCACTGAAGGAAATGACACAAAAACCTCTGAAGAAGACACTGAGCGAAACTTCCTTCTTCACAAAATGGAGTAGCATCAGAGTTTAGCTGTTGTAGGATTTCTCTTTTGTCTTTGCCTTGTCTCCTGCTAGTGCTGGACAAGTGCATTTGTTTTTGGTTGTACCCAGAATGCCCTACACTGTAGTACGTTTCCTGATTTTGGAGCGGCCCCTGGTTTGCTTGGCATTCACATTTTCACTGAAACTGCATCAGAGTTCACTTCAATCTAACAGAGACGTTGATATTTTGGTCCCCATCAGAGCTTGGTTGAATAGTCACACCTCCCCAAACAAACCGGACTTTTCTGGCAAACAAACTCAAGTTTGATTAAAGTGACTAATAAGCCTGGTGTGAAAGGTGTTGAAAAATTCAATCTCGACAATTATCTTACGTTGTTGGCTGCTATTAAATTATGGCTTGTCTTCTGATTGTCCTTTCCCATGACTGTAGGTCGGGTGCCTGTTTTTGCTCTTCACTGATAGATTTGATCTTCTGAGTAACATGGAGTAGTTAGCTTCTAGAAATACTGAATTTTTAAACAACTTCACCCCTAAGATTTACAAAGATGCTAAACGCTAATGTTTCCAGAAAAATCTACTCAATCCTCCTGCGGATCATATTATTTTCTAAACTATGGTCCAAAACAATGTAGTCAAAGGTTAATCCCCACACACATTTAATCTCTCTGTAGTAAGACATGTCTTCCATGCAATCAAACACGTTTATTCAGGGACGAAGGAGTGTTAAAGGTGCTCCGAGGGAAACTAAGCTCAGGAAGGGACTCTGCAAACATGAAGGGTACTGCAGGGACTGGGGAGACACTCAAGCACTTTATCCAGAAAAAAAATACAAAAAGGAATAGGTTCTCCAAGATGGCTCCTTTTTGCTGCTCTTGGCTAGTGAAACATTTTTGCTTTATTCAACATAAATTACATTTTTTCCTCTTCATAATATGTCTCATTTGACAGTATATTGAGAGAGACAAAGATCGGACAACAATCTATTGTTTAAATAAAGCGAGTAATCACTCTGGTTTAGATTAATACTCTCTTTACTTTTTATTTCCTTTTCCAAGGATTTGAACAGAAGATTTTGTGTTACGTTTGTTGATTATATTATGGATGACATTACAAAAGGCTAAAACAGCTGGTTTACAAATCTTTAAGTAATTGTTGAAAGGTGCCTTTAAGAGTTTTACGCCAGCTACAATATTCACCTTACAGACTACAATGGTTTGATGAAATCAGTAGGTTTTGTCTGGTTGGATATGATTTCATAAACATCCATGACGATCAATCAGAAGAAGGCTTTGCCTCCAATTTAGCAGTACAATTTTAAGGACGACCCATAGCACAGACCTATTAACATAAAAGTCTGAGAGAAACTGCACAGAAAGGGTCACTGACATTTCAGGATAAAGCCAATTTAGCACATAAATAAAATCTGGAGTTAATCCACGTGTCACTACTAACATCTATGTTATTTGTGTCAAGGATAATCTAAAACTACACAGCGACTTCCCTATTCACTACTGAAATTGCAATACAGGGTTTCCCCCAGTGTATTGTAAGCCTGGCGGGCCACCAGGCTTTACTTGTGCCCCCACCAGGCCAAGCGTTGCTTATATATTGAAGTCTTTTTAAAATGTTTGCATTTTTAAGACTTTATAGTTGGTGTTCGGGTATTAATCTTTCAAGAACACATAATTATCAAGTGATACTTTCACATTTCTTGTCAACTTTAAACATTTTTAACTCAAAAACAGTTAAAAATTTGTTTTTTTAAACTGTTTAAAATACACAGTTAAACTTGCCAAGTTTAATTTTAAGGGAGAAACCTGCTAAGTTTTCTGGGGGAAACTTTGCAATGCAAGTTTCTAATAGTCCATCAACCAAATTTCAGTTTAAATTTTGCTGCGTTTACAATTCTTATTGGGGTTTCAGAGCAGGTAACATTTCCAATAAATATGACCATGAATATAAACACCATTAAGCTATGTTCACAAAACAAGCAAATCAGATCCTTTCTGCCCATTTGAGGCTTATATCTGACTTTTTCATTGTGGTCTGATCGGCCCAATTCCGATCTTTCACCACAACCCCCCAGATGGAAAAGAAATAAATAGAAATCCAATTTGTGCCACTTCCCTATTTGGTACTAATTGGATACCTATCCCACTGTTTTCAATTGCAGTCTGAACGGTCTTGTGACATTTTATCCAACTTTCATGTCACAGTCGTGAGAAAACGCACCAGTTATGGTAAATACAAACATAAACAATGACTGAAAATTAAGAAAGAAGTCAGTTAAGTTGACAAACTCAGATCAGACGAGATGACCCGCTAAACACATTACTAAGCAGAGGAAAATAAACCAGCTAGCCACAAACAGAGGGTCACATTATTGGTGCTCCTGTTGGAAATGCACTTTTATTGCAGTAGCATAATCTCAAGCTGTTAGTGTGGTGATTGTCTTTCTCCAGCCCCGTTTGTCACAATTCCAGTTTAGAGATCAGCAATTTGAGTGGCTGATCTCCAATACATGCTTTTTGTGAAGATCAACACATATCTGCTTTACTTGAATCGCATGACTAATAATGGGCTTGTGTTGAATCATAATCATAACCTTGGGAATAATGGCATCGCGAAATATTAAAGCAAACTCAGAGATGCTCTGAGGAAATTTAAAAGTTTGAGGCATAAAACCTGACAATGGTTTGTTTAGATTAATTTTGAAGGAGTTTTTATAGGTGCTAGTAAGTGTGGAAATGGTGATTTTATGAAGAACAAGCATCTTTTAGAACGACATTATTCCTCCCACTCAAAAAAATAATAATTCTCAAATTTTCAGTGTGAAGTTATAGCATTTAAATAAAAGTAAAATTTTATGAAAGGATTTTTTTTTTGTATTATTAGAGGTCATCAGTCTTTTCCTTAGCTACATATGTAGAGCTCTATTAAATTGTTTACATCCTAATATATTAAGTAGTGAGAGATGCATCTGTTAATGATAATCCAGAAGTACTGTGATGTGATCCATAGAACGAAGCAAGTATTACCTCTAAAAGCTTTAAAATAGTTACTACCTCAATTTGAGGTAAAACTCAAAAAAAGATGAAACACTGTGTCTAAGTTAGGAGATTCTTAGTTTAACATTTCCAAGCTTGTTTTCTATTATAATTATTGGCATTTCAATATAAATTGTTTACATTTTAAAGCTATCCAGGAATAGTCAACTCTGGGGGAACCTGGTCTTCCACCCAGGGACTTTGGACTGAGAGTGGCGATGATTTATTGTCTGAAAATAAAATAAAAAAAAACACAAATAAAACAATGACCAGTATTGCACATTAAAGATATTAATATTTAGGCGTACATAATATTTGTTAAAGGCTGATAAATAATTATTCTCTATTATGATGGGTCACTTTTAATGCATTTCTCTCTTAACGGTCCACCATGTGCTTGATTGTCATTATGTATGTCACTTGATGTTGTCAGTTCTGTTAGACTGTTACCTGCTGTGAAGTGAGTTGGACAGATTTTAGCTTTTCTGGTTGTAAAAAAAAAGAAAAAAAAATTATAAGTTGCATGATCTTGTTACAATGCATATAATATGTTAGGCTGGGTACTGTTTAGAAATCAGTTTTACTTCTACAATTTTACCACCAGCTAGATAAGACACTTTCTTTGCTTTTTACCTCAAAATTATGTAAAAGATTTTCCTTTATTTGTGCGATTTGTGGTTGCCATGATTTGTTGTAGTTTTTCCATTTTAAACGACACAGTACAGAGTAGCTGGCTCATGTTTAACGTTAGGTGTGCCTGCTACCACATCAGTTCGTTAGTGTTGCACAGTATTAAAATGTGAAGTCTTGCAATGCACAGGTTTTGAACAAACCACCACAACGGAGTGAGACGAAAACTTGTATGAAAGTAAAAAATGAAGATGTCTGCCCCTTCTAAGTCATGTTGTGTATTTTGTACTTTTGGCAGATGAAACATGCCGAGCGATAGATTATATCTGCAGCTTTAAACATAAATGTTTATTTACAGAAAGGCTGTATATCTGTTGATTTTGTTGCACAAGTACAAAAATAAATAAAATAAATGAATATACGGGTTGTATGTGAGCAGAAGCAGGCATGACCACCGCTCTGTGGGGTTTGAATAAAGCATAGCATTTGCACAGAAGTATCTTCAAATAGTTAGATACTTTAACTTTCCTCATGTACACCAACCCTGTTTAAGAGGCAGGTAGACTCGTCATAGTTGTATATATCTATGGGAAAAAAAGTTGCAAATGAGATTAATGTGTAGTAGCTCCATAAAAAAGTAAGTAGCATCTATATCTAGATGACTACTGAAATATAATTGATATTTTCTGTAAAGTTGGAGAGTTTTGTGCACAATTTGGTCTTTTTCTGTGCCATTGTTGCTTTCTGTATATGTAATGTTTTATCACTGTGCAAACAGAATATTAAAAAAATAATATTTTGAAATGAGAAAAGATGCTGGGAGACATTAAGCACCAATTTATATGTCATGGCACCAATCATCTTTTTAACCATTTAGATGCTGTAGCTGTTGTTGCAGATGTGCAGCAACAAAAAATAAAGCTGAATTTATTGGGAGGTTTATTTATTTTCAAAACTTCTATTATTCAGTTTGGTAATTACCTAAAGAAATTAGTAGTTGTTTTTGTTTTTGTTCCCGAGTGGCTGAATTTAATTGTGCAAGATGTTAAGGACTTGTGGCATGGAAGAATAAATCCATTAGCGGCATTGAAATTTAAAAAACAATTGGTAGAAATAGAGTTGGTTTTCTCTACAGTTAATTCTAGCTTTTTGTTTAAAGGACGATGAGGCTTGATATTACAAGAACAGAGAGAGATAATGGAGAGAGAGCAATGCTGTAGGTGTGAGAGTAAGTGTTTTTATTGTGGTTGCTTCCATGCAGCTAATGCAAAGTTGAATATTTTAGCACTTCCTACAAAGTTATTTTTGCAGTGTATGGAAAACAGAATGGCTTTAGCAGATAAAAAGATGTTGATAGAAAGTAGAAGAATGGAACATGTTTGCAACTTAGGAACTGAAATCAGAAAAATTGTAGTGGTCCCTAACTTGTGAAATTAGTCACGTCAAATTACAATAACTTCAAAAAGTTATTTTCAGTACTTAGACACTGTACACTTCAAATAAACATATTTAAAGTGTTTATTTTTGTTCATTTGGATTTATAAGGTTTACAGCAAATTTCAATTACACTACAAAAATTTAAAATATATATCATTAAATACAGAAATGTTAATCTTCTGAAAAGCATGTCCATGTGCTGCTGTTTTTAGACCTACCACATCTTTTCCTTCCTCTCAAATTTCTAAGAAAAATCACTGACTTGACATTTGGAGGGGAAACCTCAAAAGGTCAAGATTACTCAGCGCTGTATCCGGCACAATTAATGGAAAGCTGGGTGGAAGGAAAAAGCGTGGGGGGGGG
>NW_015114544.1:0-46400 GCF_001443285.1 Poecilia latipinna
CAACTTTTCACTGCCTCTACAGCTGCATCTCTTTGGATTACATCCCTCAAAGCTTTGCACATGTGGAGATACTTGCACAAAAGTTATGTCTGTATGTTTAGTGTCATGTCCAAACTGGTTTTCTTCTACGACTGCCCTGTTTTTTTGGATCCAAGTGCTTCTCCGTCAGCGGATCTGCCTTCCTGTCCGTGCTGATGATTTCACTGTGGTCTGTCTTATTGACGCAGATTTGTTGTGAAGAATCATCCTTCTAGTTTATTTATTTTTAATATTTGTTTATATATTTAAAGGTTTCAGAAATCTTGAGTTTGAATTTTTGTGGCTTATTCTCCAACACAATTGCCTCTGATCTGCTTTGAGAACTTGTTATGATTGTGCAAGTCACCACTAAGCCAGAGTTGCTGTACAGTGAATGGTCTATCATACCAATGGTAAACATATTGAATACATGAGATGGCTAAAGTGCAGTGAATTCAACATGGTCATTAACATGACTCCTTGAGTATATGAACTTTAAAGAAAAGATAATGCTTAAATGACTATGTTTCTGAAGGCATTTTATTTAATTAAGAAAAAAAAACTTAGATCTATTACAAAAGGTCATGGCAAATCCATGTTATGTTACAAGCTGTAAATGAAAAAAAAATTCTCTCTATAAACATCAAAGTGTTCTTCAAAGCCCCATTAAATCTGAAAGGACAAGATACCTGGGCTGTGGCATGAGTGATTAATGTAGAACAGTTTGAAGCTGCCCTAAGGAGGAGACCAGGAGAGAGCTACCGAGACTAAACAGACCTGCTGAGCCACATTTCTATTTCTACCTGTACATCTGCAAACCTCTTTTATTTTAAAATTAGTCCTTAGCCCAGTCCAGCGCTGATGAGGGAAATTACTCGAGGCAAACAGTGAGTTAAAAATGTTTCTTTCGGTGTAAGAATACAGAAAAAGGAAAGTAACCCTTGAGAACTGTTAAGGTCATATACTTTTTAAGATATGTATTTGACATCCAACTATAAAACAATAGGCTAGAATAACTCAAGGCAGTGGTCATATCTTATTATGCATCCCAGAAATATGTAATAGTTTGGAGAAGCACAAAAGCCAATCTTTTACAGCACCTTTAGTATGTGCATCCTCATTAAACAGGATGCACATACTAATCTCTCAGTTTTGCACTCAGTTTTGGTTACTCTGAGTGCAAAACTGAGAGATCTTTTCAGACTCATTCTGTTTCTTGTCCAAACTGAGAATTTCCAGAAAACCAGTCAGTGTGTGAGCAGACCAAACAGGCCTCCAGAGGGTGACAGATGACCAGAACTGAGGGGGAAGTGAGACCCTGGGATGGGCATACAAACCGAATACGAGAGAGCTGGATACAAAACTAATTTCACAATGAAATGGCTAAAATGGGTAAAACGATAGTGTTCTTTTGTTTTCATGGACTAAATGATGTACTTCTAGATGTGAATAAAGATGAAAATCTTTGGTTGTTCACATTGACCTTAAACTCCCAAACAAACTACCGTAACATTGTCTTACACAATGACTTTCGAACAAGAAGAATGTAGTAGAATCTTCCTGCAAAGTCTAAGTGAAGCTTAGAATGACAATAAAACATGCTGAATGGCTGGGGGTCACTGAAATGATTTTTCTATGAGCTGGTTCGTGGTAGTAAAATATGTTTTTATGACACTTAGAATGTTGTGCTGTAGCGTTAACATTTCCTCTTGATTGTACTGTAAAATAGGAGGCAACACTGACAGTGCTGTTCATCCCATGCGATTGGCTGATTTACATTTCCTGTCAAGAGGCAATCGAATGAGTGTACCTAATAAAATGGCAGGTGAGTGTACATGTCATAAAGCGCAATGCTGGGACATTTTCCAACATGTTCAGAAAATGTATGGCATGCCGGCTTGGTTTGTGATGCAGCATCAGATGAATTCAGAGGTCATAATGGAGTGTTATTTACTTACAGCAGCAGATCTTCATACTCCACTGAAACACAAGGCAGATACGTAAAGGGACGTATAAATGTCAGTGCTATGCATTGCATACAATAATGACAGTGGCAGAAGGTAAAGGCAGCTCAAACTTTATTTGAGCAGCCGGCAGAATCTAAATACCTGATTTTTCAGCATTTTTGTTTTGTTTATGTGATCAGCTGGTGTGATGAATCCTATCAGAAGGAGAAATGAAGCTTCCTTGTAAAAAAAACAAACAAACAAAAAAAAAAACAAATGCTAGTTTTTATCCAACAGTAAAAAATTGATCTGGTGTCGATTTTACCTATGCATAAAATAAACCCCTTTGGAGACAAAAATGCCAATAATGTAAATCTGATTATATCTTGTCATTCTGTTTTGCATCCCCCCCCCCTTTATGCAAGCCACTTGCTGGCAAACGAGTCGAAATGAATAATCACAAGTGGCTGTAACAGCCACCAGCGTTCCCAGAGGGCTCCTGCAGCCTGACAGCACTGTTGTGTGACAGCATCAGACAGCAGCCATGCATCACAACAATATGGCGCTGGCACTCTCTGGACACATTGACACAACAGATAGCCGGGTTGGCAAAGTGGTAATCGTGCCCACCCTCTGGTATGCCTGGCAAAAACACGATCTGAAAGAGCAGCAGACCGGCGCTTCGGGCATGGCTGTTGGCTTGCTTTGGCGTTTTTAGCGACGGTGTAATGAGTATGTGATTGATTGGGACCACAATAGGGATTCATGTACTCAGAGCGGTATACAGAACACACCAGGCCCTCTCGGATTACAGGCCTCGTGGGTTCTCGCCAGATTAAACGGTTACATTAAACAGCATGAATAAAAGATTGAAATTATTCTCTTTAGAGCACAGCCACAGGAGAAAACACTGGTGTGTTTCCGGTGGGGATTGTTAGGAGGAATGCTTCATGCGTTCTTGTTTCCTCTCTAAAACCCACATGCTTGAAATAACAGTTTCTCCCTTGGACTATTTGTGCGTCCCTGCACCGGCAGAATCTAAATATATAATTAACAGCTACAAATTGTACAAATGGGACATCCGGAACATGATTATGCCAATGTTAAAGGTTGTCTTAGTCATTTGGATAATTGCATTTACATGCCTGAGGCGAGATTCTGCTTGATGTGGAGAGGGCACTGCCACCTGAGCTGATTCAGAGCATCCAGGAGTCCACTATTATCATGTTTTAATAAGGACGTTTGCAACCGTGGTCATCAAGCCTTCAAACAAAGGGTGACCTCAGACTGCTTTTATGGTTCTAATTTGTCTAATGGGGCCTAAAGTTCATGAGCTCATGGGTATGAGGCATCTTATTAAACTACACACAGGGATGGTGGGTAAAACTAGTGGGCAGCAGTGGTGCCAGGCAGGATCCCCTCCCCTCCCCCCCATTACATCTTCATCTGATCACTTAACAAAATGAACTGGCAGCTCACATGGCATGGCGATATTTCACACGTTTTTACCAGCGTCATAAATTGTACGGCCATTTTACCAAACACTTCCTCTTGCTTTGCTTGTTTTTATTTATCAACATTACAGCTCAGGAAGGGTTTTACAATTTTCTGTTTTTTTTT
This sequence comes from Poecilia latipinna, assembly GCF_001443285.1. Classification (NCBI taxonomy): domain Eukaryota; kingdom Metazoa; phylum Chordata; class Actinopteri; order Cyprinodontiformes; family Poeciliidae; genus Poecilia; species Poecilia latipinna. The sequence continues at coordinate 3,585 of NW_015114544.1, forward strand.
TTTGTTTTTTGTTTTTTTTTTTACACCAGTTTGTAGCCCAGCCTTGCCAAGATCCAAGACTCAAAAAGAAAAAAGAAAAAAAGCCTGCCGCCTACAAAAGGTTATATTTATCGCTACATCAAGGAGAATTAGGAAATAAAATAAGCATCCGGTTGGTGGTATCCCTACTGGGGATTTATCAAACTGTCCCTATTGATCTTTAATTCATCACTTGATGCCGGCCAACAGGCTAACGCAAGTGGAACAAGAAGTTGGCTCGGGCCTCAGATGATGACTCGTACATAATCAGTGCCCGGCAATCAAGAGGCCGTCCTTAATATTGACAGTCACAGTAAGGCTTCCCTCTGCTCCTTTATTTATTTACACAAGGGTCAGTTAAAGCCAGCCCCGCCTCCGACTCAGGCTGGTCAGTTGGTTAGAGCGAGCTGTGGTCTCAGGAGACCGTAGAGGTGAAAGGGTCACAAGGTCAGGGATTTGGGGACTCTCACGGCACAGCAACACACAATTGTTCTTTTCTAAGCTGCGAGGGATACGACTGGGGAAAGATTTACTTATCAGTCAGTTCATCAGCCGACAGCCAGAGAATCACAGGTGCAGCTTGGTGGGGGACTGGCTTAGAGCGAAGCAACTTAATCAACTTACGAGACGAGGCAAGGACATTGTCTCCTGTCTACATTTATCCTCGGATTCATTCAGTGTTTGGATACTCTTGGGTGTGATATGTACAGAATTGTAAACCTTGTGAAACGGAGGCGGGCGTCCGAGGCAATTTGTGAGGGAAAGGGAAATTTTATGACTTATCACATGCATTTGACATTTCTTTGTCTCCTTTCTGAAAAACAACATGGAAAACAGAAACACACACATGGTCAGTTCAGTTTGTTTCTCTCTTGCACTAAAGACATGTAGGTGGTACTTGGTCCTAAGTCAGAAAATTAGGTTATTATCAGCAGACAATTTCAAGTTCTTCTGGTGGTTTTTATTCTTTAACATCTTTGTTTTCTGACATCCATCATGAGAAGCCAAAATCTTACTAGTTTTATGCAGAACTGCCGACACACCTGCTGCACTTCATTTGACTAAACCATGAGAAAACAGGTCAAACCAAACAACTAAATCTAAACAAAGAAGCATGATTAAGATGATTAATCTAATTTACCAAGTCATCTGCATAACTAAATGGTCTGCAAAATGAAACATTTAACAGTAATCCTCCTGGATCACCTGGTTTTTTCAAAGTGGTTTGAAAAGTTTGTACCAAATAAAACCCAACAGATTGTTTGGAGTCATTACTTACGGCATTCACTCCCCCGAACCAGCAGGGGGTGGCAGCAAATTGCTTGTGTTGAGTTGTTGACTGTCCAGCAGTCTCTCATGTGGAGCAAGCTGTGACAGTGGAGAGAAAGAACTCCCCTCTTACAGGAACAAACCAACAGCAGAACCAGAACCAGGCTCGGTACCAGCAGCCATTTGCCATGATCTGTTCTGGACTGCCAGAACAGCAGGAAGCCATTTTGAAGGTTGCTCTTTGTTTTTAAGGCCCAGTCCCCATGGGTTTCTCAATCACTTTGGATTAAATAAAAATATTTGTCTGCTGTGATATGTAGAGATGATGTTACAAGGAGTGTTGCATTATAGTACAGTTTTTAAGATAAATAAAACATTTTTATGCATGTAGCACAAAGTAAGTAAACGGCTAACTGTCGCAGAAAATAATTGTATTCAGCCTTCTCCCCCCCCCCCATCTAATTAAAAGTTGCTTTCAATTACTGCAATTTATGTTTCTTCTTGGTTTTTGTGTTGATGGTGTTAAATCGATTAACTGGGATGTAATCCGGTTTTCTGACGGGTTGCATTTCTGTCCCAATTTCAATGATTTATCCCAGCCCGAGCAATAATGTCACCTTTCACATTCGACCTGTCAACCACTAATTACCTCTCTGTGATACGAAGCGGAGGGCGCAGACAGAAAAGCAGCGATCAATCTCGCCTCTGCAGCCACACGTGTAAATGTTTAGATGTTCGGCCGTGTTACTTCTCACGTTAACTCGCAGCCATTAGCGAAAGCCAGCATGTCTATCTATACTCCTGCTGACCTGATGGGCCTTTATCAGTGGGAGACTCTGCACCTGGTTGGTTGATTCTTGTGTGTGTGTGTGCGTGTGTGCGCGTGTGTGTGTGGGAACGGATCAATCTTATGTGTGAACATTCACGTGCTTTTCAGACATGGATGTCGGAGTGCAAGTGTAACTTCCTGAAGGAGAGTTTGTGATTGTTTACATGCAACAGGTCAGAAAGGGAGACACTGAAACGCTGATGAGATCGTGACATAATAACCAAAACATAATCCCCCCACAAAACACACACTCCTGTCGCTGTGGAATGCCATTTTTCAGCCAGCGTGACTCCTGTTTGAATTGGAGAAGGAAACATCAGTCTGCCTTGATAAATGATGTTGATCCAGGGCCAAAGGATCAAGGCGACTGTAATGTGATGTAAACTAATGAAGAAACAAAGACGGACACAAAAGAGAGTAGAAAAAAAAGAGATAAAGTTGGCAGTAAAGTCACAATGGAAAAGGGGCAGGAGGGAAAGGACAAAGACTGGATGTGAAGTAGAAATAATGGGATTGATGGATTTTAAGATGGGCTAAAACAGAACAAGGCAGGAGGGGGAATCAAGAATGTCTGGAGGCCACACTTATCTCTTTGAATGAAAGGAATGCACACGCATACACACACACAAACACCAGCTAAATTAAGATGTGCACCGAGGGAGAGCAACAGAAAATCAATGAGCAGTTTAACACCCGTCCTCCAGGAGGTGGAAGAACACCTTCAGGCTATGACGCAAGCATGTGTCCGTGTCGATCCGTGCTCGCATGTACATGTGTGGGGACTCCCGTGTGATTTTTAGCTCCGGGGTGTAACTTGAGTGTGGACATACACACCAACACACATCCTCAATCAACCTCCCCTCCTTCCTCCTTCCACTGCTGAACCCCCAGCAGGCATGTCCACCCGGCTGCCTGGAACGTCAATTATTTAAAGAAAAAAAACAAAAAACAAATGTGTTCTGTGGAAGGGCGGTCAATGACTGAGCAGTGGGGTGTGTGTACCTGAAAGAAGAAGAAGGAATGCACATTCTTGGAAAAGGCATAAAAAGAGGCACCAGCAGCAGATGCAGGTGTTTTGCATGGCCGGTAAATAAATGAGCTCATGTGGATGGACCGTTTTCACCAATTCTGTCTTTGTTTTCTTCTTTGTTTCATTGTCAGCCACAGATGAGGTATACTGCCCCACAAATTCTGATCTGCAATCTTCCTGATGATGGACTAAAATATGCTCAATGGTCCCAGATGATGGACAGAAAACACCATTCTTATGTGTCTGCATATCTACCATTCAGAGTAAATGGGCCTTAATGGAGGCTGCGGAGGAGGCGGAGAGTGTCGATGTTGGCATTTCTTTTTTCTGTTGGACGGATTTCCAGATTTTCCTTGTAGTGATGACCAGACAGATTGGTAAATGCAGATGAAAGAAGCAGACCATTCTTCTACAATTATGTCTCTGGTTTGGTGGCTTGGCTTCGGGTTTTCAGCGGGTTCCAGGTTTTCACCGGTGTTTGGTAGCAATCAGTGGAGAGGCTTTTCTTTGGCGGAGGAGGCTAACTGTCGGGTTGGTGGGACATTTATGATGTTGCACCAAGCCGGCGGGTGTACACTGTGTGTGTGTGGGTGTGTGTGTGTGTGTAGGGGTGGGAGTTTGGGGGTAGGGATATAAGTGTACTGCCAGGAAACACCAGGCACATGCTGGGTGCCTCCAGGCTCATGGTGTGAACTGCTCATAAAGCATTATTTGATTCAGGTGTGTTGAACCAGCAGGTAGACTGCTGGCTATTGAAGACTGTCTTTTGACACCATGGATATAGGCACACAGAGAGAAGCAGAATTGGTACCACAACAGATAATTGATGAACGAAGCAACCTGGAGGCTCGATTACTGCAGCTGAAACAATTGAGTAATGTTTAGAGCAGGAGCCTTCAACTCCTGTCCTCAGGGGTCGCTGTCCTTCAACTTTTCGATGCGTTCCTGAATCAAACAGCTGAACTTCTTCCTCAGTCTGAAGAAAAGTTGTCTAGAGTCCTGAAAATGAGCTGATAATTTGATTCATGTCTGCTGAAGAAGAGACGCATCTAAAAGTTGCAGGGCAGCAACTTTTAGCCCCTGAGGTCTGGATTTAAAGACCCCTGGTTTAGAGAGCACTGGTTTTCTCTACTCACAAAGCAAATGACTCAAATGGGAAACTACCCATTAAATAGTCAACAGAGGAACTCAGTGCTGTAAAAGATGCTCCGGAGTGCCCTGGAATGCTTCACCCTGTCACATCTTTATTTTTGAACTAAACACATTTTAGGTGCTGAGCTTCTAAACATTAAAAGCATGCTGACATTTTGTGGAAATCATTTGATAAATTGAAAAGTAAAGTGAGCATTTATTCCCTGCTTCTTTGTATCTTTTTCACATCTCCTGTACCTTCTCCGCCCTCCAACTACACACACACACACACACACACACACACACGCACACACACACACACACACAGACGCCCTGGCTGACCTCAGTGTTTAATCATCATCCATTAGTAATTAGGAACTGTTTCCTGAGTGTGTATCCAGAGGCTTGCTGAATAAAGACTTTAGAGGAAATAATAATAAATAATAATCAGACTGAACCAATTAAGACTGATTACCTTCTGTGTCACATTGGGTGCTACACACTGCTCTGGTCTCACACACACATGCTGCACTTGGAGCACTTTGTGCTGACTTGTGAATATTTATATACACCGTTCGTTTGCAGCACTCACACACACAAACGCGCGTGCTGCTGGGTTTCGCCCTAAATATAGTCAATACTATGCTCCAGTAAATGGTGTAGTAGTAATTGGGATCCCGTGGAAAACTTCACTCCTCATGGAGGCTCAATCTGACTCCAGCAAAACCAGGTCTCTGTCTCTTAGGATTAGCACCTTTCAGTCTCAGTCTTAGCCGGAGACAATGGCAATGTGGCATGGGATGGATTAGCAAAATGGGTGGAGCGGGCCGGCATCCCAAAACGTGATTAAGTATTTGGTAAGTGACTCTGAGCGGGACTCAGGAGATTTGAAAGTATCCGCTGAGGACGCTGTCTCCTTTCTGATGGTAAATAAGGCTGAGAGATGCATCTTGGGGGGTGGGGGGGACGACAGTTGGGAGGAAGATGCACAAGATGTCAATAAGAAATATGTGGCTGCTTTTGTTTCAGCAGATCCCCTCAGGCTGACACTGGTGAAGGTATCAATCCGCAGATGCACTCATGAACTCACCGCTCAACACTTTCCCCCATGCAGAGCTCGAAATTCATGACGAACTCGGCCTTTTCTGGATATGGACACTTTCTGTGCAATTAAAGCAGAACTATGAGCTCATTTTTCCCTACTTCCTAAATAAAATTAAAAAAATTCAGTGTGTTATCACCTCTGCCATTCTGCCTGACTATTTTAATGGCTTTTTAATGGTGTGGCGATTGTCATCCGTCAGTAGCCCGTGGGGCTGTCCCCAGTGGCAGATTTGGCTCCAGCAGCCACAGCCAGTCCTCTAGAAAGCACCATATGGTGACAGTTAGCGCCGACATATAGAAATGTAACACATCCTCCTGGGAGGAGGGTGGCAGTTCCTGTGGATGTGAAGTGTGTTTTATGAGTGAGAGTGAACGAGAGCAATCTCAGAGTAACAGATTGGCTTCTGGAGATATCAGTCTCTGCATTAGATGAGATGATTAGATGAGTGCCTCTGATTTGTCAAGATGAAACCCTTGTAAATTAGAGCGAGGCCGTGTAGATTTAAAGTGTTATGGTAATATGTTTGAAATTAGAGTAGAGAGGGGCTGGATGCAGTTGATGAGAGCAGTAAAGAACTGGTACAATTAAAAATTCTTGATGGGGGGGAGAAAAAAAAATAATCTCATAGTTGGTGCGTTAGATTTAAGTCAGAAGTTTTTGCTTTTACTCAGAAATAAAATTAGCTCTGATGTCAAACTCCTGCTTCTAATGAGTTTTGCACTTTGAGAAAATGTATGAAGTGATGAAACTTCAGATTTATAAAAACCGAAATTCTGTCTCAAAGGATTAGATGATTACACAAGATAAAAAAACAAAAAACAAAAACATTAGCACAGAAATATCAGGCTTCTAAAGAGTATGCTGCACACAACCCAGCAAGTGTTCCACTCACCACTTATTCAGTTGGGGCTCGTTTTGCATGAATTACTGCATCAATGTGGCATGGAAACAATCATTGTGGTTCTGCTGAGGTGTGATGGAAACTCAGGTTTCTTTGATAACACCTCCGTTTTTTGATCTGGTCTCTTTCATCTTCCTCTCAATAACACTCCATATAGATTTCAGACCTGTTTGGTGAGCAATTTAGCATCATTACTCCTTTTGCTGCTGCACTTTTTCCTACCTCAATTTTTTTCTTCCACTCAACTTTCTACAGCACTCAACTTCTTTAAAAATGATCTTTTTCGCCTACCCTGCTTGTGGAAGATGTCAGTGATTCTCTTTTGGACATGTACATCTTTTGTAGCTAACTGAACCAGACTGAGAGACAATATGAGCTTTTAAAGTGTAACATTTTTACAATATTCTAATTTTCTGAGACGCTCAACTGCATTATCTGCAAGCTAGAATCAACAAAATGATGAGTAAAGGGTTAAAATAGTTGAGGTTGAAATGAATTTTCACTTTATGAAGTGAGTGTCAAAAGTTATTGAACTTTTGTACTTAAGAATTTCAAACACTTCCTCTATAAACTTTTACGTACATTATGTTTTCAGTTTACTAAGTTCACGTTGAATCTTATTTGAAACATGAACCATGACCTAAAGATATTCCTAATTTTATGTCAGAATTGTGAAAGTATCTGCTAGCATTGTGAAGTGAATATTTTTTTGTTGCAGAATTTCGCAATCCAAATGTTTCTGCTCCAGCTTGAACATCTTCAAGGAGTCACTTTAAAGTCTTTATTTTGGGAGAAAAGTGTCTCTGAATTGCCATAGAAGTTTTCAATCTTAAAAGAAGTCTCAAAAGACACTTCTTCTTTTATATGGAGATAACCTACCTGTTATTCCACTCGAGCCTCTGTCATCAAAGCTGTCTTTCTTCTCCTCCCATCCCGGTCTCTCTATCCTCTTCTCCATCACTTTCTCTGGCCTGTCAATTTATTAAATAGGCTGAGGCACTGCAGCATTGATGTTGATTTCATACATGTCACGCGACACAATTACTTTAATAGTGCCATGAATAGATTTCATGGAGAGATGGTTGGATTTGTTTGAGAGGCAGTTGAGGGACAAAGGGAGGCTGTCATCTCTGTTTGGCCTTCAGCTCCAGAGCTCCTATTAGCCGATGCGACATTTTGACAGTCCTGCCACGAATAAAGAGATGATGTCTTTACAACTTTTTTTCTTCCAAACTCTTTTCTTCCATATTTAAGTTCATGTTTCATTGTATGCTTTTATTTTAAAATTTTTTTAGGCACTGTGTACGTGCTGTAGCTAGTGAAAAATCACAAGAATGAGCATGAATGAACGAAGACGGGCAGGTGGGAAACAGCTTCTTCAAATCTGCAGAACATTCAAGTACAGACGGATTTATTGTTTGCTCAGACTGCCGTGATTTAAAGTGATCCTGGAGCTGCAGAGGTCGAGGTGTTCTTTTTCTAGCACATCATTCTGGCGCGTAGCAATTATCTATCTTGCTCTTTGCTCTGTTTTTGAACGTAGCAGCAGCGTAAGCTTGCTGTGCTGCTGCCTGGCTCTCCGTCAGGATGTTGTTAACGGGGAGGATGGAGGATTTTTTCTTTTGCTTTCACTACCTGCCGTGGCAACCAGAACCGGGTCTCTGCGCTTCGGGGAGTTTCACAGTGGACTGTTTTTCTTGGACGCTACAGTGCCCACTCTGGTGCTGAAGAACCTCTGTGTGAGGATAAAGAAAGAAAAAGAAACAACCTCTGCTGTGCTGACAGGATTAGAACAGTTGACACATGTAACCCTACGCTACTGCAATCACTCACTCATCCACCCTCTATTTCCGAAATGATAAGCGAGGGAACAAGTTGTGGCGATTAGAAAGTTGGGAGTTTTTCTCCCTTTGTTCAACAACTATGCAGTTTAAGAGAGTGTAGATTTTTGTAATATCTACTGTACTAAAACTTCAAACAACTAAATACGTCTTTCGATGTCATTTGATGGCTTTTTCATGTCTGGTCTTGAAAACAGGTTTCAAACTAATTGAAGTCATGCTGGTTCTGTAATGGATGGCTGTGCATGTGTCTGCAGGTGACAAAGGTTGGTGTCCGTCCTCATTTTAGATCCCCTTTAATTACTCTCTTGTCCTGAAAGCCGTTCGCCTCTAAGCGTTAACTCCAGCTGGGACGGTGAGCAGGAACGGGCTGGACCGAATTAGCTTAGCGTGATCCCAGGTATGTTAATCTAGGATGTGGTCGAGATATATTTTTTTAAAGCAATCTGTCTATTTTTTTTTTTTAATATTTAGCATTGTGTACATTAAAGTGGTAGGTCAGCATTTCTTGGTGGAGAGGTTATAGCTAATGCGTTACCTGAATGAATAACTTTTGATTTCGTCACTTTGTGTGAAAAAATAAATAAAATAGAACCCCTTCCTCCCCCACACCCCCATAAACAACAACAACAACAACAACAAACTAGAAAACATTAAAAGAACCATCAAACATTCAGGACTGGAATCCTTTGGGACAGAGTTCAAATAAAAAAATAGCTTTTAGCTGAATGTACATACAAATAGCAGTAACACCTGATGTTAGTACTAACCACGTGTGGATGGACACCATGTTTTAAACGCTTCACCCATTCATTTCTACTGGAAAAAATATTTACAGGACTTGTAATATTTAAAACAGTAGATAAATGAATAAACACCAGAAGTGGTAACTTGCATGTCCAGAATGAGCTGAATGTTGTTAAAACGTAGTTATATTATGAGAAAAATAAAACAACAACAAAAAAACAACACAATACTTTGAATCCATTTAAGCCTTCAAGCAAATATCATTTGCATAATTCTTTAAGTAAAGTAAATAAAATATAGTTATCAGCAATGCAGTAAAATGTCATGCAAATTAAATCAGCTCACATGCTGAATGAAATCCAAGAAGGAAGAGGCAGTGCAGACACGGAGTGTGGAGACTTTGGCGTTGGTTGGAATATTTGTCTCTCCGGTGACCCCACTCCCATCCGTCATGGTTGGTAAACAGACCTCTGACACGCACCGACACTCCACCAGGACCCTGATCATCCCCAACGTGCTGAGATACGGGTGGGCTTCTGTGGAAAAACCAAACGTTGATATTGAATGTTTAAGCTCGATACTGATATCGCTTTGGTGGATTTGAACTTTATGTCAAGTTGTGCAAAAGAAAGGGAGTTAAGGTGGAGGCGTGAAAAGAGGCCACAATTTGTCAGAATAACACGCACGCATGAATGAAAAGATAAACGCACACTTCCTCCTCAGTGTGGGGTCAGTGTGGGGTGTGAGGTGACTGGCAGTTTGTTGTCACATTCATGACAACAGCAAAAGGGGGTTTTCCCACCACCTGGCTTAAATTAGCACAGATATATATGTCCTCAGAGGAGGAAGGGGGGAAAAAAAAAACACAGCAGGAGGAGAGCAAGTCTGCATGCCACAGAGCAGTGGCAGCACAGAGGTTGCGCTCAGCAGTCGCGGAGCAGTCCGGTGCGTGACATGCATGATTAAATGAGCAAAGCATCTGCTCTCCTTCTTGGCCTCTTGCAATAACAAAAGCTGATTTGAAAATCCGTTGCCTGAGGCCGTGGTTCACGGCTCATATGTAGCTCAATGCTCCGGAGCTCCGCGCCCCGGACACTCCTCATGTTTTCCTCAGTGATGAATATAAGGAAAACCAAACCATCTATGTGTTCTCCTGTAAAAATAATCCGTTGTTCAGGTCCTTTTGCTGATTTCTTTATGTAGATGATTTGGGAAGCAGTTTTTTTTTTCCCCCGAGTCGTCTGACTTTGTCTATTTTGTGCAATGAGGTGAAGCCTTCAAATAGTGTATATTTTGTTGCTTTACTTTTTTTTTTTTTACCTGAGTTTCGGTCTTCTTTTGTCATTTAATGTCCTTATAGCAATCAGCTGAAAGCAGACCCGGAGGTGGGACTGTTTAGTCAGCTGCTGTTTTCACAGTTAAGTTAACTGGAGTCATTTTGCTGTACTTGCAGGGTGAAAACAATCCCAAAGACTCATTTCCTGGGATTTGACTGTAATAACAAAACAAAATGCATTAAAAAAAAAAAAAAAAATCTATGAATTGAACACAAAAGCCAGTCAAGCATTGTGTGGCTGTCCTTTGTTGATGGGAAACAAAGACATAGGAAAACAATGTTCAGGCATCGCCGTACTATACATTCAGCAGTGTAGCGTACACAATGTTATCGACACGTGACATGAATTTGCTGGAAATCAAACAGAATTGATGATACAATGACTCAGATATTGTGTCCTAATAATAAAATAACTCAATCTCACTATGCCTTATAGATGCATCACTATCTGTACACCTGGGGACACATGCAGAGAACTGAAATATCATTCCTACATGACCAGTTTAGAAATGAATGAAAGAAATTGATAACATAAAATGCTAACGTCACAGACAAAGTTACATAGCCAGTGCTCACAAAGCAGAACACTGTGAATTCCACACACCTTGTCCCATTAAACACACATGCGGAGTGGGAATGCATCAGAAGCAACACACACACTTTAAAGCGGTGGCAGGACTTGATATTCCCTTTGCATCCCTTTTATTTTCTCTCTTACTTGGATTCATGTCGCACGTTTTTAATACGCCGGCACATATAGCAACATAAGGAACAATCTTGCAGTAGCTTTAGGTTTAACCTTTGCAGGACTTTAGACTGTGAAAACTCCACATCCCCCTTCTGTTTCAGTGCGCCAAGATTTGTGCATATTTAAAGCAGCGTGTCACACACAGGCACAGACCAAACAAAGACGGCTCATGTTTCATGCATATATCTGCTCCGTTTGCATGCGCTTTCTCATTGAGGTCAGACAGTCAAATCATGGTAGCGAAGGGACGGAGATTTATAGCCAACCACATGTTTGTATGTGAGTGTCTGTGTGTTTGTTTACATGGTCATGCCAGCTCCCAGCACGGCGGCCACGCGTTGCACCGACACATTTCGTGGAATGCCCCGGTCTGGCCTGATAAACGCCTGAGTAAATAGAAAGGCGGGGATAAAAGGAAGTGTTGGAGTGAAGATAAAACATAAAGCAAATCATTGGTTCATCTCCCTGCATACCCAATCCTATTTTTACAATAAATCTTGAGTAGATTTAGTTTTTTTTAATCAATCTGTTGAGCTGCTTTTTTTATCTAAAGAAAACGGTCCTTTTTTTTTACTCTAATATTTTTGTCGTGATGTGATGGATGCAGATCTTGTAAACCAGTCAGCAGACTTCACATAAGTAAAAAAAAAAAAAAAAAAAACATGTTTCTCATGTCTTCCTTTGAAAAATGACAAGCTGTACACTCCACCACCAAAGCAGCTATTCCAAATCAGTTTCATGTTCAGTGGTGAACGTTGTAGCAGAAAAAAAAAAATACATGCGCATTTTTTTGACACTTTAAATGTAAAATTTAAATTGGTACAAACATTGGATAAACTCTGAGGTTGATTTGTGTTTTTCTCTGAGCTGAGTTAGATGTCAGGAGCTTCACAGCAGGAACTTTACTCCAGAGATGGCTTCTTCCCAGCAGGTTCCAAACTAGCTTAATGCCCCCTCCCACCTGAGCTTTCTCACCCTCTCCAGTCTTTAAATCACGGCTCGTTATCAAGCCGTTACTCCTCCTAATCCTTATCCACTCTAATAAACACCCCTGTGAATGCTTAGTCTATCTGTCAGTGAAGCTACAGTACAGTGGTGTTAAAAAGCATTCCTCTCTGACATATTTCTTCTATTTTTGCCTTTTAATCACATAAATGTTTCAGCTGATTAAGCACTTTTCACTGGCGGTTCATAGTTTCTAAAAGTAGAATGGGTAGCAGGTCTTTTTGTTATCAGGCTTGTCTCCTGTGGAACCAGCTCCCAGTTTTAGTCCGTGTGAGGGGAGACACTCTGTCTACTTTTGAGACGAGGCTTAAAAGTTTCCTTTTTGATAAAGCTTGTAGTTAGAGCGGCTTAGGTTATCCTGAGCTATCTCTGTAGACTGCTGGAGGACACACTGACCACTTCTCTCCACTCTGCCTTATTTTCTTCATAACTTATACATTTGGCCCATGGTCTTGTTTAGCTTTGCCCCCCTCCCGGACAACGCCATCGGCTGAGCTGCTCCTGCCAGTAACTCAATGATCTGACACACTTGACTGTGTTTGTATGTTTCACTCCAAAATATAGGAACTATTCTAATTGGTTCATTTTTCACTCCATAGATTTGTCTGCTGTCTCAGAGCTTATCTGCTTAACTGGGTTTCTTTCTTAGATAGTTACTGAAAGAGGTGCTGCTACATAGAAGGTACTCCTGGTTCAGTGTTTCTGTGCTTTTTATTTTATCTGTATGCTCTGTTTTCTCAGTCGCCCAGTTGGTGGCGGCAGACTGCTGCTCACGCTGAGCCGGGTTCTGCTGGAGGTTTTGTGCTTTTAAAATTTTCCTTTCTACTTTCGCCACATGTATGAGGGACTTTGAATTCGTTTATATGACTAGATTCAATTGTAGATAAATTGGACATGCTTGTTTTGTGAGGAGTTGTTTTTATTTGTCCCCCTGGATGAGTCATCAATCCGCTCTTGGAGTAATTATGGTAGACCAGCCACTTGTGTGAAAGCTCACCCTCTCCTTTCCCAATATGTTGAACTGAATGTAAAATGAAGAAAAAAATAATTAATTAAAAATAAGGACAAAATACAGATTTTATAAAACCTGAGAAATGTCCAACAACTTGTGATATTTCTCACATTTTGGTCATGCAGCAGAAACCGAATACATGTAAATATGTAGCAGCTGCGATATTTCTGATATTTACACTAAACTGCTCAACTGATCTTGAAGGTTTTAAGTTGACGAGGACATGCTGCATGCATGTCACTATAACACTTGAGTTCACTTAATAAGCATCCATTTATTAAACAGAGAGGGACGCTAATGAGAGGCCGTTTGTAGCTCAGGAAGACAATGAAGGAGCAAACACTGACTGTCTAAGATAAAAGGGTTCTCAACGAGTGGGAACTAGCAGGATGGACCAGCAGTGTCACTCTCACCTCCCAAACCACGGTTCGAATACACTGTCTTGCCTGTCGTTATCTCCACATGAAGAGGAGATGGGTGGTCTGGGAAAAGGAGGGGAGGGCAATAAAGCACAGAGATCTTGTTGACAGGTAGTTGCGCGATGGGCCAGACTCTGTCTGACAGGGCTGCCACAGAAGTGCTGTTGACGTGTCTTGTTCTTTGAAGAGACAGCTGGACTCCCATGTTGTAGTCGTCAGTCCAGGAAGCAAGTGAGCATCTCTCGTGGTGCCACGGCGCGCTACAGGAACTTCTTGACATGTTGTGATGTGGAACATTGTCTTCCTTTGGATCGGCTCAGCAACGCCTGGATCACAGTTGGGGAAATAACATACCAAGCGATTTTTTTCCCCCCAACTGTCAAAGGAGGACAAAGCTTGGATGCATGTTGTGAGAAAACATTACCATATGGATCCTGCATTCATGTCCCAAACATCTGCTTTGAGACCGCTGTTTGGTAGGGGACACATTTTTTATTAGCATTAGCATACTCCATGTTCTTAAGACAGACTCCTTCAATGCTGAACATTTTTTAATCATGAAGCTGTTTCTGCACTGATGCACACAGTCTTGGATCTTTCTGGACGTCTGTCTGCCTTGTTTTTGCGCAGGCCGACCTTGATGGCATGGCTGGCTGGCTCCTGCTGCAGTGACAAAGAGTCGGAGGTTTTCTTTGGGCCCGGGCACTGAAACCTAATCGGGGTTCCATATTAGCAGGCAATGAGTGAAACAGTCATCAGTAGCGTTTCAGAGAAGCACTGGAGCTTTAACACATACTGTAACGCCCAGCGCCGCTTCCTGCCCTGGATTACACTGTGGCCTTGGGCATACAGTGGATGACAACACAAGCGAATGCTGAGACTTTGTTTTTCCCCACTGCGCTTTCAGTTTCCCACCCACTCAAATTCACACAGAGCTTATCCAAACTAAGGTGTACTTCCTGCTCACATGGACCTACACACAAAATGATACTCCAGCAATTTCGTATCCCACTTAATAGGTACTTGCTATAATCTGTTTGTAAGTGTTGTTAATGGACAGACAGCAGAAAGCCTAAAGTAGTAGCGCTCAGTTCAGCACATGCACAAACACAAGCCTGCTGATGGAGAGCCCCTGCTATGTGCTGGCCTTGTTTTAGTCATTACTGTGAGGAAGGTGTAATGGTAGCCCACAGACACAGACACAAACACGCACGCACACACACACGCATGCACATGCACACACACACACACACCCTCAGTGTATACAGACACATTTAGCCTGTCGCTGTACATGGTCATGGCGACGGTGCTTTAAATTTTCCACATATGGTCATGTTGCAACCATACACTTTATTATACTTATAGTTATTTTTTATGATATAGGCCAACTTCATATGGAACAATTTTGAAACTGAAGGAAAAAGATGTATAGTTTTTCATTTATTCTACCAATAAAAATAAATGACAAAAGTGCAGCATGCATTCAGCCTCCGCTGGTGGTGTCAGCAACATGCTGTGGGGAAGCGATGGCCTAGTGAAAATCCAAGTCAAAAAAATAATTGAGATTTTGTGGAAACACTTCGAAATTTGTGTTCACAGACACTCTTTGTCCAATCTGGCTCAGCTTGAGCTAATTTTCAAATAATGAGCAAAGATTTTAGTCTCTAGAAGTGCACTGGTAGAGATGTTCCCAAAAACGTGCGGCTGGAATTGCAGCCAAATGTGGTTGATATTCATACTTGCTTGGTTGCTACACGATCCTGAAAACTCTGGAATGACATTGATGATTTAAATATTTTCCAGGCCTGGATAAATCCACAAAGAAAAAAAAAAGAGAATATGGAAAAATATTAGTACTTTCAGACTTTATTTCCATGTCACCATAAAGACTAATCCATCCATTAATCAGTTGGTTCCTCCATCAGTCAATATATCAATCCATCCATCCGTCTATCCATTCATCCATCCATGGCCAAATAAAAAACAACCTTTAATTCCTTTTGAATTTATGAAAAATGGCTCCAATTCCAATTGAAAAAATAAAAAATGTGACTCTAGAAAATACTTTCTTAAATATGGAAAATCCCTTAAAATCTTAATAAGTCGTATGGATGTCTTTTCCACACCCTGCTGGATCGGTGAATTTGGAATTTTACTTTTTTTCTTCTCTAGCCAGTGTGTCAGAAGCAAACACACACACACACAAACGCATACACACCGCACATACACGCACACACGCACGTAAGACCACCTGTCAAACAGCTAGTCCTATCTGTTATCAGCATGTCTTGGCCTGTCATACCAGCCTGTCGTCTGCAGCCCGTGTCCCAGAATGCTGACAGATAAGCAGCGTGTGTATTTCTGCGTGCATGTGGCTGAGTGTGTGCCAGTCAAGCGTCAGTGTGCACTTTTTTAAAACTCATCCACCTTTAAGGGGTTCCCACGTTCTGCTGGGTTAATCTCAGGCCCTCTCCTTCTGATCCGACCAACCGGACAGCTATCTCTGTGCAGACGACACACACACATAGGCAGATTTCCCCACCGCTGTCAGGCGTCTGCAAACACAACCGCATGCTTCCAAATCAGATCACGAAGACACACGCTAAGATGACATATTGGTGTAGACATAGTTGTAGCAGAGAGACAAGATGCTAAACCATGACATCAGTTTGCTGCAGTACTTGATGGCAATAACTGAGCATGAAATAAGGCTCCGCAAGTGAAACGATTACTTATCAAAGGGCATACTGGTTTTATTTCATTATTCCTTTTTTCACTACATGCTTTTTGATGTTGCTTTAAGTTCATGGAAATACAGAGAACACTCTGCTTTACATAATCCCCAAAAATATATTCAATTCCAACTACACAGAAGTGTTCGGTTCTAAAGCCTTCCATGTTAAAAAAAAGAGAGAAGTGAATAACTGAAGAGGGAGTGGTGAGAAATGTTTCGTCATTCATTCTTAGTCCTGAACATTAAAAGCAAATTATATCAAAAATTCAAGCTGCCACATGTTTTTCTGTCCTTTCAAGTTATTGATTTTAGATTTTTATTTATTTTTTTTTTTAGAAAGGTGTTTGTCAATGCCAGACAAAGACAGGAAAAAAAGCTGCCGCATTATCAATGTACATTCAGTCAGATTAAAATGCTGTGACAGTACTCTAAGAGAGCTTTCTAGAATGAACTGAAGGAAAGAAGAAGTTTCTCCACAAGTGTGAAAGACTTTGTGTCATTTGGTGCTATGCAATGAAACATACGGACATTCCTTGAATTAAAAGAAGGCGCAAAAATGATGAGGCACTCTTGCTAATTGTCAGGAAATTCAATTAGCTACATTCAAAGTTGGTTAGCTACGACCTGAATACAATGTTGGATAAAAAAAAAAGAATCTTCCTCTGCTTTTAACTGGACTCAATTGTAATTTATAACAAGCTTAGCAAGAAATTAGAATAATTCTGCAGAATGAAACAATAAGCAGTTTAGTGCTGGTTGCAAAAGCAAAGTAATTATTTGAAAGTGCTTTAACCACAGGTAGTCAGATCCTGCTTCTCGCTTATTAGAAGTCAGGAAAACTGTTACTCAGATCCTTATTCCCTGATGTCACTGAGCAGAAGAAATCTCATTATCTACACAATATTTTGCCCCTTTTTCACAGGCTCTTCTTTGACTGCCTCTACTCTACCTTGCCCGCTTCACAAGCATTTTCACTACCATTCATTTTTCCCCAGTCGTGACTCTGTACTGGTAGCAACGCCTGTGGACACATGACAAGTCTGGAGATGAGTGGAGCAAGGCGGGGTGGGGCGGAGCAGCCAAAGTAGAGCTAGTGGAAGCTAAGCACAACTATTACATAAGGATAAAACCTTGTTTTTCTTCAAAGCGCTATTCTCCCGACAGCAAATATATATTACAGTGCAGGACCTCAGGGAGGAGGCAGCGCTGCACAATTTCTCACATTATTTGTGCTGTAACCACTAGTGACAGAGGTAACAAATAAGTAAAAGAAAAACATACTTTACCTAATGCTGCTTTAATGTGGATTTGGTTTCAAAACCCTTTTGTATATTTTTATACAACATTTTGGCTCACTTTTAGCATAGCCTGCCCCTCACTTTTAACTGTTACTGAGCAGTTCTAATTGCTTTCCAAGTGCACCTCATTACCTTACGAGCAGAGAGAATTAGCAACAAAAAGAATCCACCAGTAAAATAAAGGGGTTAGGGTACTTAATGTGTGTGTGACAGAAAAGGCTGCACATTACTTCTTTTTATAAGTGCTATAATATTCTTGTTCATTATATAAAATGTTTTTAATAAAGACAGGCAGTGTGTGCTACTCTTAAAGGAGATACACAAGATGGCTTTGGAATTATTTCATTAAATGATCTCAAAACACTTTCAATGAGTTAACTAGGCCTGATTTAATTTAACATCCCTACCTAAAGGCTGATGAAAGAGGGTGGTTTCAGATTGGCGGCATGTAAATATGCATTATACATTTTGAAAAGACGGTCATAATCACACACAAAGCATGAGTGCTTTCGCAAGGCATTGTCAAGTATATCATGTTTATATGGATTTGAGTAGAATCAGAATATGAAGAATGCATCATACTGATGATGTAATATTGATGGGTGAGACAGATTGGGCAGCCCGGGGGAATCTGGTGTTTCAGCACACACAGTCACACTCCAACAGGGAGCCAGCAGAAGTGGAGGAGAAGGCTTTGTGGTACTCTGAGGTGGGTGGCACTCCTCAGTGACTCTCAGTAATAAAAGTCCAGTGTGATTTGTAAAGGCCCCATTGTGGCTTCGTTCTGTTTCTCCATGAGGGGAGCATTCCTACCAAATTGGACAAAAGAATTTTAATGGGGCGGCTAATGGACTGTGATTAGATAGGAGAGAGAGGGAGAGAGAGAGGGGAATAGGTGGACCTCGCCGGGAGCGGCCAGGATGGGGGTGGAAATGCTACGACGATGGGGATGGTGAAGGGTTGGGGGGTCTTGGGTTTCATCTATTCAGGGAGGGAAGGGGCGATGGGCCAGAAGATTATCCCATTTACCTGCAACCTTTAAGGGGGAACTGGAGAGGGGGTACAGAGAGCTTCATTGCAGAGTTTAGGTTGTGAGGGGGACACAGGGGACGCCACTCCAAAGGTATATTGGAACATATAGTGGTGGGATGGATGGGAGCCCAGCTGCTTTTAGCTGTGAGTGGATTCAGTGTTGTTGAAGTGGCTTAATGCAACACTTACTCTTTTTGGTACAGGTCCGTCCAGCAGGTATTACACAGGGAGATGGTAGAAACAAAATTCCTTTTGGAGTCTTATTTTCTCTGATCTGGTAAAAATGTAGTTTCTGGTCAATGTTTTTGGAGATCTCTGTGCTTTAACCTTCTTCAGCTTCTCTTTTGGATTAGCATGAACTGTCAACTTCTGTCACTTTCCATTAAATCCTAGCTGGTGACATTTTTACATTGCGGTTAATATAAAAGAAGCATGATCCACATAGCTTTAGATCGTCACATAAACTGATTACACCATCATGGAAGGTGGAGTAAACAGACTTAGCCACAAAACACTGTTAGCCTATTTTACATTTCTTTGCAGAGATGGCACTGAATCGTGGTATCATGCTGGAATTCACTGAGCTCCTGAGAGACCCATTATGTCAAAACATATTTGAAGAAGTGGCCTGCATGTTTGTCTGGTGGATTGTACACATTTAAGGCCACAAAAGTAGATGGAGAACAAATCTGTTTTTGAATTAATGCAAAAGACCTTAAATGATAGAATCCAAATATAACGTTGGCAGCAAACTATGAAGAACTTTACAAAACCTAGAGCAAAGAATGAAATATTTTGTCATAAGCAGGATTGCTAATATTTTATCTGTAGGTATTTACTGTTTTAGAGATGGCCAGAAACAAAAATGCACACATGAAACTGAATCTCCACTATTTGCCCTATGCAACAAGCATTGCAAGTGTAGCACAGTTAGCTGCTAAAGGAAGTTAGAAACACAGCAGTTTATGAGTGTTTGCTAATTTTTCAAACAGGGAAGCCATATTTGAAGCTTGGGATAATGCGGTAGTATTTTGCTGACATAAAACATCCTCTTAGTATTAACTTCCAAGCCAGAAACACACTTGTACTGCTGTCTAGGCAGTCTGAAGATCACTGATAACAAAGTCAAGTATTGTTATTACCACCTGATTTTACCTTTGTGCTGACTGTTTCACTGGCTGACTTTAACCTCTCATTAGCTCCTCCTTATTTACTAAGACAGATTTTGCTTCATGGCATCTTCAGTTCAATTCTAAAATTGCTACAATTTGCTTCTAGTTTACTTTTTGAATAAATAAGAGTGAGGGATAAAATAATTTAGTCATTAAGTATGTGTAATTTCATTCTTTCACCTTATTTCCCTTTTTTCCTTTCCCACATGAAAAGACAATGCAAGCGGCATTGTCTCTGAATAAATGGACTTTCTTGTTTCAGAGCAGCAGTTGTGTATGCGTCTTCTTTTCCCCGGTTCCTCCTGAGTGAAATGACTTAAAATACCCTGCCGTCACAACAGCACACACAGCACCGCAGACAGAAAACACACACTCTGCTCTTACCGCCATGCAGGTAAAGCTCAGTGCTTTACCTAAACACACACATAGATGCACTGTCATTCCTTTTCAAATTGGATAGAGACACTGCCATGCGATATTTACATAAGTAATAACAGTCGGCTGCTTCGGAGGCCAGT
The DNA here is from genome assembly GCF_001443285.1 of Poecilia latipinna. Taxonomy (NCBI): domain Eukaryota; kingdom Metazoa; phylum Chordata; class Actinopteri; order Cyprinodontiformes; family Poeciliidae; genus Poecilia; species Poecilia latipinna. The sequence continues at coordinate 23,730 of NW_015114544.1, forward strand.
GGCTGCTATCTCAGAGCACAGAGTCGGTAATTGCTATTTTGGCAAAGAGGCGACTTGTGTGTGTGTGGCAAAGCATGACAGTGTATGCGCATGCAGGCATCAGCAGAATGAGAAGCACAGTCAGAGTGTCGAATTTGTCAAGAATTTTTACTTATGTGTGTGCACATGTTTGCCGTCTCACCAAATAGCTTCTTTTTCTTCTTCTTCTTGATTTACAGCACATGCCTGAATGACTGTTTGTTTTATTTTGTGTCCAGTGGGAGACAGCGGGATGCCTGTGTAGGCCGCGGCTCCACAGTCAGATGTTTGGTGCTGGCTTGGCGCAGCTTGTTATCAGCACATGCTAACCCATGCTGGAAGTGAGCTGCTGTGTGTTTTAAATGGTTGCTGTGGCGGCTCCATTGTTTATCTGCGTGTTTGAATATTCTTATTCCATGCAAATATGTGTGCAGCTGTCAGTAGCATGGGATGACTTTGTCTCTTAGTGAATACATTTATTTAAACATACTTGTAGGCTTTTTGAAAATCATATTGGGTGTTTTTCAGCAGGAAGTGCACCTTAATCATATATATACTGCTCAAAAAAATAAAGGGAACATTTCACTTTAATTTTGTGTGTGGTTCCAAATCCAGGCCTCCATTGGTTAATAAATTTGATTTCCATTGATGACTTGTGTGTGATTTTGTTGTCAGCACATTCAACTTTGTACAGAACAAAGTATTCAATGAGAATATTTCATTCATTCAGATCTAGGATGTGTTATTTGAGTGTTCCCTTTATTTTTTTGAGCAGTGTATTTTTTTCCTTTTTTTATTTTTATTTACAGATGAATCATTTCTTTATCCAGAACACCCATTTACTGATGTCACCAACTATACATGTATGTGTATCAGGCACAACTTAAGTCACGGCACAAACTTCTATATATTTGAAGTGACAGGCCAACATAAAGTAGAGTACAAATGTGAAACAGATTCATAATTTTACAAGTTGCTTTGGAATTAAGTATTTTGTGGCATATAATATTGTCATGTTTCAACAAACACACCATCACATGGTAATGGTGTGTTCAGGGTAGTAGTGTCATGCATGTACATGGTATCATCTAAATAGAGCTCCTTCTTCCATGTTTTCTTTGCCTCCTACAGGCTCACTGCCAACCACATGCTGCTACTTTGTTAGTGGAAATGGGGAAAAAGAACAAACTTTTTTTTCTATATGAAGAAATGTCTTTATGGGAGTAAATGGTATACAGTCATACTGATATGAACTTGAACCGACAGATATTCATAATCGAGTGAAAACTACTTTCTAAACACGCAGCTGGAGCTATGCTCACATCAAAGCACATCTATATGGTATGATGATGATGGTATGATGGTCAAAAGGTAAAAGCTAGAGATTTTCCTTTTTAGCAGTGAAATGGATCAAAATGTCCTTTAGATGGAATACAGATCCCAGAACAATTGATGATGTATTTGTGGAAAGTTGGTTTGGGTTGAATACAAACATACACCACACTTTTCAGATGAAATAAAAACTGTGTTCCTTTCCCCCTTTGCAATAATTAATCATAAAATCACAATAAAATACATTTCAATTTCTGGTTGAAACATTTCGGTGATTTGACAGGACGCTGAATATGTGAGTAATCCTCCATGCGCTGACAGCATCCCCTCCTTTGCACAATTCAATAAGCTCTTGTAAGTGTCACTGTGCAACGGCGGAACGCCATAGCAACCAGTCCACCTTTCTGTGATTACCATGCTCAGCTCTGCCTCACACTCCCCTGCTATCATTGCACATCATCTTAAAACAGCCAGCGCCTTTGTGGACCAGCAGCATGAGACTGACAGAGACATATTCAATATTAAGATCTGTGTATATCTGTGCAGGGTTAGATAAACTCCTGCAGGGTGATTTTAGAGTGAATGATGTGCAGTTGCAATGTTGTGCATTTTCTCTAAACATTCAAAGAGGATATGAGGAGAACATGAGCAGCAAAAGCAGATAAGCCACTGAGAAATCCTAGCAGGCTATAATTCATAAACTGGTTATGATTAAACAAACTTTGTTTTTCTAACCGTTCTTTGGTAGTTATCTTACAACACTCATATTGCTTTTGGAGAAACCTTTCAGTTCAGTAAAATTATGTACCATGCACCTAAAAGCTAAAACCTAGATTTTGTTTTTTTTAAGAAATTGACTTTATTTCAAAACTCTTAACTCGCTCCTCTTGAGGTAGCTCATATTGGCATTTGTTGTGTTTTGGATGATTCTGCTGTTGCAGAAGCCTCACAGTCAGAGCTTGTATAGACTTTGCTGCTTGCTCCAGGATTTGTTTCCTGTATTTTTATCTGCACATTTTTCAGAATATCAATTCTGAAAAATTCAACATATTTTTATTTTATTTTAATTTTTTTGTTTTGATTGTCAGAGAACTTCAGCTGGAAGTCACATTCATGGCGATGGAGCTGCTCCAACCCCCACTCCAGAACTTGTCTTTCAAACATTTTTAAGAGCATTTCTCTTGTTAACCACCTCGTCATAATTACATGACAAATGGAGACAAATTATTGCCTGAAAGTGTTTTGCTGCGTTCTTGCAGTCTAATTATCTCACTGATGGTTGATATCAGTTCATCTTCAGAAAGTGAGGCAGCTGTTTGAAAGGAGCTCATAGCTGCACATTTTTTCCTAAAGTTTAGAAATGTACAACAACTGAGTCTTATGTAACCTACAACATTAAAAAGCCAATTATGGGAAAGTGGGATATTTAAGACCCCTTAGTGAGCTTAAACATTTGCATGAAGTTTCTTTTGTTACTGCTTAATTAAATAACATCAGTGTGATTTAAGTGTTAGAGTAGATATTGTTGAGTTGTGTTTGTACCCTTGTTTTTGTCTTCTTAATTATGTCTTTTTAATTCACTTTGTTCTCATTTATTGTCTTTTTAATTTGCTGAAAGTCCAATAAAGCTGTTCCGATTAACATGTTTTTCTGCTGTCAGAAAGCAAAATTAGTCTGGAGTCTTGACTGAAATCTAACTCTGACACTGTTTTTTTTTTTTTTTCTGGAACACTTATAAATGATTGTGCCAAGAAGAATTCTCCATAAAATCAAGAAAAACCCCTGAACATCTTCTTCATGAGATTGTCATCCAACAACATAGAGTCTTCAGTTAGAGGCTTCATCAGATGCACTCTAATACAGACTGCTACAGGAAATGGATTCAGCCCAGCCATAAGCATCTTCAACAACGTTTTGAAAAATAGAAAGTATTACGAGTTACAGCATCAATGTCCCCCTGAAATAACTTTCAAACGATTCTAAACTTAACGTTCCTCTTTCACAAAAATCCAAACCTGTCAGCTGACAAAATTCTCTCTCAGGAATACAACATCTCTCGTTATTTTGGTCATAGATACTTACAAGGTGAATGGAGATGATTGTTATAAGTGACAGAATGAATGTAGCCTTTCCTCTGTCCCTCTCTACTGCACCTGCAAGACCATCTGGTCTTCATTCCTGCCTGCAGCAGGCTCAGCATAGTAACAACTAAAACCACGGCGTAGAAACGACGTTCCACAATCTGTCGGTTTCAAATAGCCACCGGTTTTACCTGAAAGGTTTGGTTTGTTACAGCTTTCATTAAATTCCAACCAAGGCGCTGTCCAATAGCTCCGGGCAGAGCTGCAGTCAGTTCAAGTTTGTAATGTAAAATACAACCAGCACTTCTCTGAAGAGGAACACTCATTTGAATGCATTAATGCGCAACACTGGTTGAGCATTAATTTTCACCAAGATCTTTGAAGACTGAGTTACAATTTCAAATCCATCCCACCACAAATGCACACCCACAGAGTAATTTTTGGATTTTAATTAAAGACATATATATTTATGGTTTTCCAAAAACAATCAAACATGCAAACTTGCTGAAGTATTTACATTAGCCAAACAAGTAATTAAAAAAAGAAAAAAATAATTCTCACATGGCTGTAAATTTCATCTACTTGGGTGCATTTTTCCGCTTTGTGTAACAATATGCAGATTTATAAATCCAACCAATTACAGGCTGTGTTGTAAGTGTCACCATGTAGCATGAGTCAATCACCAGATTGATCTGCTGGCCTGCTGCCAGTTTTACATTACTGGATGGAAATAAATGATGAAGCTCAATTTGCCTGTTTTGCTGCTGAAAACAGGAAAAAAGAGGCAATTAATTTTCTTCGAGGAAGGAAATGTGATTTTAAATCAACATAAACATGTAATCGATCCCCAATAACTGTAATATGATCAAGGCTGTGATTCATTTAAGATGCAAGATATGAAATACTGGATTGGTCGAAATTTCCCACAGCCAATTTCAGAAAAGACAGAAGTCGTTCTTTTTAAATTAACTAGAACAATGAGGCTAGAAGCCACAGTGCAGACCAGAAACCAAGGTGACTCAGAAACTTTAAGTCTTTTACCAAATCAGCCTACATCAGATAAAAACATTGTCAAAATGAAACGTTTCCTGACAAATCATGATAAAATCAAACTAGAGCATAGTGTTTTTATAAGTAGGGTATATCATTGAAACTTTGCCTTTATGTCTAATGTCTAATGTCATTAGACATTAGACATTATATTTTTTGGTAATATAATCTCCCAAAAAAGGAGATTATATTACAAGTCACTGCACTAGATTCCTGTTTTTGTAATATATTTCAAAGTTGACTGTGAGGTATGATGTATCTCAACCACCCTTTAAGTCACTCCACCAGAATAATATAATAATTATATAAAAAGATAATTCTAATTTAATTGTACTTTTTGCCTTGCGTATAATCTATGTTTTGTATTTTTCTGGAAATCACCTTAAACTTCCGAGATATGTAAATGTTGCAATCCAAATAAACTTGATTTGCCTTGTTTCCTTGTTAATACTGCCCTCCAGTCTGTTAGCAGCTGTCTTTTTTTTTTTTTTTACACAGGAATAGGAAGTTTGAACTTTCAGCATTTTAAATATCACAGATACATTTAGCAGGTGCACATTTAACAGGATGTTCTGTAACCTCTACGTAGGCTTCAGCTTTCTTGTCTTTCTCCAGATGTGATGCATAAGAGCTCCTGACCCGAAACCGTTAAATGACTCAGACACCTAATTATCCCCCCTGCAGCGCCCATTCCTTTTTTGAAGCTCCCAAATGTAATTTTGGTGCCGTTCTTCACATATGAAGTTGAAGGTGATTTGTTGCTGATGTTGGGACTTTAAGCTCTGACTGCACTGCCATGCACATCTAAACGTAAAAGCAGAATAATGTGGCGGGAACTATAGTTTCTTGGATTATGATCCAGGCCCGTAAAGCCCGAAAATGTTTCAACAACAAAACAGAAAGAGGGTTTTCATGGTATTACAAACAAGACACAGCAAGTTGTAAAGCGCATACCTCAGTCACACCTTGGAAAAAGGGATTTCTATGAAATGTGCTTTTCAGTTCCACCCAGCATTTATTTAAGCCTTTCTCGTGAAAGGAACGGGAACCAGACATGCTCTGATCAGAGGGGTTATATTGGAGCAGAAATGCTCTGTAGGAACACATATAGCCTGCTGTCACTTCACAAACCACTGGCATTTCTCACAACAACGATTCAGGACTGGAACATGAAGGGTAGCAAATAACACAGCGGCCTCAACAGCGGTCCACTTTAAAAACCCTCAGGTAAATTTGAAATGACACAAAGGATATCCCGCTGTTCGCTTGCTTTTCCACATCCACATAGAGAGCCTCCACCTGCTGAGCTAGTCTGCCGGACCTGCCGTGTGCTATTGATTGAAACACCGCTGCCAGGGAGTAAGGACCTGGGTTGCAGGGCAACGAATAGGTCACCAAACAGTGAGCAACCTGGCATGGGGCTTGGAGTGGATGTTGCATGCTGGATAGAAAGATGAATTTCAGAAGAGTTCTTTGTCAGATGTTGTTTGTTCATTTATTTTTGTCTGAAATTTGTCAGTAGCTGTTATTGGTTTCGTAACAAAGCTGAAGTAATTGGGAACGTCTCAGCCACAAAGTGGAGTCAGCAGATGCTGAGGGGCAAAATCCACAGAGGTCACTAACTTTTTGCAAAGTCGTTATTTGCAACCCACCAAATGTCCTGTGACCTTCAGATTATCTCAAGGACGGTGTTGAGAGCTTCATGGAATTGATTTTCATTATCGAGCTGCTACATGCAAACCCTGCCAGGAGAATGACACTTGCATATGTGCATTAGGTCAATTGTTCAGCTTAGTGCAGAGGAGATTATAAAGTGGGCCTGACTTGGGTTAGTTCCTGTGATTAGTTCTTTATTTGGACGATATAACGCAACTATTTACAAAAGATCCACAAGGAAATAAACAAAATGTGCAGGTGAGATGAAAAAACCCAAAGGGCTTATTATAAATCTCACCACAGGTAACTAAAAATTTCAGCTGCATAAACTCAAACTGACACACTAAAAGTGAAAATACAAAGAATATAACAATCAGAAGATGATTGTCACATAAACTAACTGTAGTAAGCCAGTGTTAGATACATACGTACCTGTATTTTCTCAAACTTGGTAAAGAATAAAAAAGGAAAAGTATGGAAAAGAATATTTTAATGTTACATCTTCCAGTAATCATTACGTACAAAGAGACGATTTTCATCTTAATAAGCTGAATTGCTTTGGCTTGAAAACTGTTAATGAAAAATGTCTGCTAATTTAAGAGGAAACATGAAACATGTCATTTAAAACTCACCTGAATGGAAATGTTGAAGCTTAAAAAACTGTCCAGTTGCTTGCTTTTAGAAATGTTCAGACTAAAAATTATTTTGTTTGCTCTTAAAAAGAAAAAAACAAAAAAAAAAAACCCTAAACTAAAGCTGGAGACAAAGAAACTTAAGGAGGCGAAGCATAATGGCTGCTGTTGTTCACTTTTCTTTGTTTAACTGTGAATAGGATTGCTACCAAGGTCTTACTCAAATTTACCAGGATTAAAACACAAAGAAAATAGATACAAACACGGCATTGTCTCCGTTGGCTGTTTGGAAAACATGGAGTTGTGGTCCTTGTGATTGTTGAAATTGTGAAACAGTTGGTGCTGGAGACCTAGAACAGCTGTGCTTACAGAGTGTACACGATGATGTCATGTATCCATGTATCTGTGTAAGCAATAATTCCAGCTCACTGGATTTTTTTTTTTTTCTTTTAATCTCACTCCTGACATTTCGGCATGACACTCCTGCTACTTCTTTGATCTTTTCATCCCATTTTCACTTCTGAACTCTTGACTCCCACTCTCTTGGACCTCTGGGGATTCTCAGTCCCTGATTGCAGGGCCCCAAGGAACACTGCATGAGGCTGGGGATTTGAAGGTGTTGGGAAGGGCTAGTTGCCTAGGGGGTTAGTGAACAGCAGGAGGAATCAAAGAGACCGCAGCTGGAACAAATGCCCAAACAGTTGTTAGGTGTAGAAAATAACAGGGGGTGGGGAACCCAGCAACCAATGGTCCGCTCCTGGATGATGAATGATAGTCAGGTTGAAGCTGATAATTCAATTTAATTTCCACTTAATGTTGGTTCAATTCCAAGGCGTAGTCAGAGGCCACAGAGGGTTCTTGTTTTTGTTGCAACAAAAGCAGAATCACTAAGGGACGAGTTACGAAAATATTTATTGAAAAAAAAAACATGATTTTTTTTTTTACCATTTTTTTTTAATCTTATCTAGTTCTTTTTTTTTCTTCTTCAGCTTTATGTCATCCTTTATGTTTTAGTTTTAGACATAATTTATGTTTTACAGCTTTTCTGACCTTGTGTAAAGTAAATTTACTCTCCAGGGTTCCCAAGGTCTGTATTCAGACAAACACGTGCAGCCCAGGTTCTTTTTAACTAGAGCGACAGTAAGACCCCCACTCCCACCCTCCTTATTTCCTTTACCTTTGCCAAAGAAAAAGGAAATAAAAATGTATCAAACACTGAGGAAAGGAAGTGAAACAACAATGATGCTTGTTTTGAAATAACACGGTGTCTAAACAGACTTCTACTGTCCAATCCTAAAAAAAAAAGCCCATTGGGATTTTTATGAAGGCCATTTTGTGGTTATTCACAAAGAACCCGATGACTTATAACATAAACAGAGGTTCGCATACTTGGAACTGAATAAAGCATTCGAGTAACTACATGACATAATGGTAGAGTGACGTAAAAATCCAAGCTAATATAGTATGATATTCTTACATTGTTTTACTTTTCTATCTGGTGGTCACTCTGAGCAAACAATTTATGTCTTCCATTCTCATTACTGGTTTCAAACAGGAAGATCACTGGTTACCACTGTTTCTGTTGTATGCAATTTCCAGCATCAGTATAACTGAGAATAATAGTTAATATCTAATATTACTCAAAGACAGCTTAAAGGGTCCCTGGCGTTGTTTTGAGACAGTGGGTGACCCTAGAAGAGCTTGATTGCTCTCCGACTAGCCGATAACTACAGACCATCTGGATATATACTGGATAAATGAAGATGACAAAGAGCAGATAAAATAACAGCTCCTACAACCTTTTACCTGAACCTCGCATCAAAACCCAGAAAGTGTCCTTTTAGATCCAAGATCTAAATCTTTACAAACAAAGCTGAGAAATTCCAAGCATATGATTTGCAGATCAGACTGGCAAATGACTGCCCCTTTGCATATGAGTGTGTGTGTGTGGGTGTGTGTGTGCGTGTGCGTGTGTGTGCGTGTGTGAGAGAGATTCAAGCTAAAGCTTTGGAGTCGGTGCAGATGATTGGCACACAATGCAGATGTGTGGGCAGCAGATGCCATCTGGAGAAAGAGGAGTGGGTTTGCAATAGGAGGGAGACGGGGGGAGGGAGATGCCCCTCCAGAAAGAAAGAAAAAGCCGATGGTTTGACAGAGGAATAAAGGAAACGATGGGAGTGTAATCAATCAAAAAGACTCCGACTCAAATAACGGGAGACAAGAGACACCACCCTCCCACTGCCGCCCTGTTCCGACCACCATCGCCGGCTGTCATCACCAGTTGAGGCTTTGCTACCATTGATTGAACCAGATCAAAAGCCTCCCCTTGGTTGCGCCCTCTGGTTGTTTAGGTTGCCAGGCTCGCCTTCATGGGGAAAAGCGAGTGGAAATCCTTATTATCTGCACGTGGCTGTTAACAGCTGAGGTTTTGGGTCAGTTTCGACTGATTCCACTGAAGCACCAGATGCTTTGCTTGCTTCATTAAAAAGTGGACAGTCTCCGAAGAAACCTTTCACCCAACAAAGACATGACATCACCGCTCCTGAAGACACACACCTCTGTTGGTTAATCCTCATACTTAGATTGAACGCTGTATGTAAGGTGTGTCTGTGAAAAGCAAACAGAGACACATTTTAATACATTTCAGTTAAGGTTACTTTATTTGGATGGCTTCAATTCCCTCTGTATGGACTTGAGCTTGGTATAAAAGTAACAAAAGAGATGAGAAATAGACAGCTTGTGGTCTGAGAAGTATGCAACTGTCTTGCAGAGTAGGTGTATTTTTAATACAGTTTACTATATAGGTGTACAGTGGAAAGAAAATGCATAGTTTTTTCCAAATGTTTTCACATAAAAATAGTTTTTTATTAATGTACAATCAACTTCATTTCATTTGACACCCTGAAAAAAAAAATCCATTGGTCATAATTCCTATTTTTAAAAAAGTCACCTAATTATTTCAATTTAATCTTGATATGAATCCATCTGTTTGGTGGTAAGAAAACGTCAAGAAAACTTCCATTCACAGTTTGCCACAAGCTTAATGTTCTTTGCGTTGGAAATATAACACTATACATGTCCATGCACTCACCATTCCCAAGGAGAAACAAGGTGGTGGCAGCATCATGGTGTGGGGATGTTTTTCCTCTGCAGAGACTGGGAAGGTAGTCAGAGTTTTTGGGAAGACGGATGCAGCATGTACAGCATAATCCTGAAAAAACAAATAAAATTAGTGTGCAGAATACTTTAAGATTTAAATATATATATATATATATATATATATATATATATATATATATATATATATATCTTCTTTCACAATGGATATGTCAAAAGGAGAAAAACATCCAACTGACTGAATGTTTGTGCACGGTGCAGTAAATGCTTCCGTCTACAGATACAATTTTCCAACACAGACACATTCAAACCTTTATATGACTATAATCACAGGTAGAGAGATTAAATTTTGTTTTGACTGTTCATCTTCACAGGAAGTAAGCAGCCAAACAACTGATATGGATACAATAATTTGCCCAAGGATAGTCAGGTGGGGCGCATGTTTCCCTGCTGAATCACCATGTCTGTAATCTATAAAAGGCCACATTCCAATTTAGCCGAGACACAATATTCAGGAGGTGCCAGTTGTGGTTTGCAGATCCTTCCTGTGCTCACCGGCAGCTGTGTGTGCTGATGCGGAACGCCCTGACCTGCCCACACAGAGGCAATCTCCTCTGCAGATCATTGAGAGGTTGCCTGCCAATGACAGCAGCGTGCCCTTCTCATGGGAGCCACGGCCGACCTGTGTAGGAGGACATAAAAGTGAGAGAGCACCCTGAACTAAACCTCAGCCCTGGACACAGCTGGCTTCTCCGCAAACATGAACAAAGTGGCCTTTGTTAGAAGGAAAAGGCAGCGGTACCATCACTGCCTGCACACTACAATGCCAGGTCGGCTTTAAAACTTTAATGGCGAGGGAAATTAAGGAATTAGATCATTGATAGACACAAATCAAAAATTCAAAGGCTCAAAGAAAATGCGTTTACTGCCACACTAATTTAATAAAATAAAAAAAGTGCTAAGACAAACTGCTTTGCGATTTATGTGCATTTAACCAATAAATATTAGCAGTTAAATATTAGCAGGGTTTGGCAAAAGATAAAAAATAAATAAATAAATAAAAAATAAAAAAAATTGCCAAATCCCAACAAAATGTTTTAATTTTAAATTCTTGAACTGAAACAAATAAAAATAAATTAGCTAAAATAAATTTTAGTGAATTGTTAAGAATATTTTGCTCCTATTATGAAAAGAAAGATAAAATATAAGAGTTAGTTTCTGAACAAAGCATAAAACTGAAATACTGAAACTTTAAAAATGCATAAGCCAGGTGTAGTGTGAATGTGACTCAGGTTGCTAGCAAGTTTGATGCTAGCATGACGGCTAAACTAGCCAAAGCTGAATAAAGACGGAAATTTTGCTCCAGTGCAGAAACTTTCTTAACCAAAAGTGTTTTACTAGTCTTTAACTTTTACTAAGTTGTTGTAGATTTTTTGGGTATGACATTATGACCACCTGCCTAATAACGTATTGGTCTCCATTTTGCTGCCAACATAATGGTTGAGAATAGACTTCATTTGACCCCTAACGGCTTGCTATGGTATCTAGTAACAAGATGCTACCATCAAACCCTTTCAGTCCTGTTTGTTGTAAGTTGGGGCCTCCATAGATAGGGCAGATCCCACAGATGTCTGATTGGATGCCTCATTATCCTGCTAAAGGAGGTCACAAACATCAGGATATACTATTACTGCTAAAGAGTTTACATGATGAACAGCTGATAGCAACACCTCAAACATCACTCCTTCGTTGTGTGCCATCATAAAAACATTAAATGAAATCAAGCAAAATGTCAGGAAGAGGATTGTGGACCTCCATCTTTGTGTACAGTTTCTGGACGCTTGAAGGCGTCATCTCATCAACCAGTTATGCCCATGAAGGTCGATGGTGTCAGTAGGTTTTTCACTTTCTTCAGAATTAGTGCTTTAGTATTTGGTCTTATTTTTGATATTTTTAGCAAAATTGCTAAAAGACTATGTTTATCTGAAAATCAAAAGTAGATAAAGCTCATTTGTGGGTTAAAAAGAAAGAAAGAAAGAAAGTTTTACAAGCTGGAATTCTTGGATTATTTATGTCTGTCAATTTATACTTAATCTTGAGAAAACCTCTGGCCCAAAATCACAAAAAATGCTGGATATTAGCTTTATAAAGAAATATAATAATTATCTACTTGAAAACAAAGACTAATGTTTAAAAGAAATCATACTAATCTTCAGGTTAACCAGACACAGTCCTGCCAGACCACAATTCAGCAGTAAGCCCTGGTTATGTTAACAGCAATGGAAAAAAAATAAATGACATGTGATATTCTGGGTATGCTTACATAGCGTTAGCCTCGGAAATTCTTGAAATTGTGCCCCACGTTATTTAATAAAAGCTTGTTTATGAGGGTTTGTTGCAAGTGGAACACAACATAAACTAATAATACAGTTTCAAGTATTGCCTTTGAATGTAATGACTTTCTCATTTTTGCTATTTACCAAATGAAATAATTATTTTTATTATTATTTAATTATTTCATTAACCCACCCTAAAACAGGAAAATATTTTCACAATTTAATGGCATAGTGAAAGAAAGAAATGCTTTTCTTTTTTATGTAAGGAAATGTTACGTAGACTTTATATACCATCCACTATTAGACACCATGATAACACAATCAACTATCAGAGGTTGTGTTGTTATATCAATACATTCACTCACTGTACTACCAATTTAAACATATCAATATGCAGTTTTCTGTTGACATACTGAAACATCTAATCCAAATGTTTAGGTAGAATTTGTTACCAAAACTGATTTTCTATTAAGGTTTTTATTTAGCCACTTACAACCCGACATTAAGAAACTGATATTATTTTATTATTATCAATAAAATTAATTACTTAGATATGTTGCAGAATATTTGACGTCTTCTGCAGCACACTGTTCCAATTATAGTGCACCAAAAGACAAAGGGACAATAATCCATACAAGTTTACCACCGATCTCAGAGCAGCTCGTGTCAATTTTTACAAAGTGCTTTACCGTGTAATGCAAGGGAAGGTCACGATCCTGCTTGTTCTTTAATCCAATTCTGGAGCCAGAACAGGTGTCGATCTGTCCGCTAGGTGGCGACCTCGGGCCGATGAGGCTCACCTCGGACTGCAGACATGCAGGATCAGCACAGTGTGACTGTTGATGAGCGCAGAGGACAAGAAGAGACGCACTCCTCCTCACCCATGAACCGACTGCTTTATTTGTAGCTTTGGTTGCTCATGTAAAGTAAGAGATGAGCTGGTGTTCCCAAGCAGAACAAAACTAATTAAACTGCTTACAGTTTATTATTTGATTCCAATTGGCAATTCACAAAATCATGTTTAAAAAAAAAAAAAAACACCCTGCAGTAAGCCCGCGGTGAATTCAGTGAGGGGGGTTGATGACACTTGAATAGGGGGGCAGTTAACGATTATTTGCACCCCGCTTTCTTGTCCCCAAAGTTTCCTCCTTGAATTGTCGGAGTGCGCGTCAGAGCGCACAGACACGCCTCCAGCCTGTGGATCGCTCGGTGCGTCTCTCTCCTGCTGTCCGCTTCAAACCCATATTCCGCTGGGGAAAGTCAGAGGACAAGAGAGAGGGAGAGTGGGAGTGTGTGTGTGTGTGTGTATGAGAGAGAAAGAGAGGGAGAGGGAGAGAGAGAGACAGAGAAAGAGAGAGAGAGAGAGAGAGAGAGAGAGAGAGAGAGCGGGACCAGAGAGAAGAGAAACGCAAAAAAAAGAAGAGAGGAAAAAAGCGGAGCCGCGTCGCAAATGGCACTCATGGCAGGGATTTTGTTCACGGTCACCGTTCTTATTTCTGGGATTTCTACGCTCGGTTCGTCGGCACGGATATACCCACCAAATGAAGGTAAGAAGACTACAGCAGACTTTAGACTTCATCCACCCTCCCAGCTCCGCACCGTCCCTGTGCTTGTGTTTGCGCCGCGAAGACCTCTCACTCCTTGGCCCCTCGATGCGTTTGCACGGGGGCCCCTCAAAGAGTTTAACAAAGGAAAACACGGCGACGGTCACTTTTTTTCTTCTTCAAGATTCAGCGCATAAGGAATGTCCAAATGCGCATTGCTCGTTTTCGTCTCGGCTGCATGGAGACCCAGGGTGCATGAACAGATCTCGCTTGTGGTCCCAAGGCAGACTGTTTTGTCAAGAAGAAAACTGAGCTGATCAGTAGACAAAATGCGCTTAAATATTGTCAGGTTTATAACTACAGCAAATAAAATAAAAAATCAGGAAAAAAAACCCAGAACGAGAAAGCAGCAAAGCAGCTCTGGACCCAACAGTGTGAGAGCTCATCGCTCCGTCTGTCACTTTGTGTTTGGATGGAAGACGGCGACAAATTCAAAAAGTTGAATTGCGCGACTCTGCGCGTGTAAGATGTGGACCGAAATATAGGGAGAAAAAAAAAAATAAAAAAAAAAAAAAAAAAAAATATATATATATATATATATATATATATATATATATATATATATATATATATATATATATATATATAATCAAGAATCAACGGAATAATGCAAAATGTCTACACCAAGAGAGCTGAAGGTTTGGGCTTTAACTTTCCACTGACCGGCCTGGACAGTATTCTCTTCGCGCAGCGTCTCTTTTCCAGAATATTTTTCTCGTTCTGCAAACAGAGCGGGATTTTAAATAAGCTGATCTGATAGCAACCCCTGTGTGTCCCCATCGGAGGAGCAAATCTGCATTGGACTCACACAGACCGTTTACACTTACTTTAGTTTTATACATGAGAAATATTTAACATTTTGACATAAACTTTTGTTTCCATAGATTTCATTTCTGTTAATATGTGAAATTTGCATATCATATTTCATGAAATTAGCTTTTCAGTGCAGTAGATGAGACATTTTTCGCACACCACTTGCTGCCGTTTTGTCTAGAAAACTCATTGCGATTAACGCTCTATTGAGCTATTATGTTAGGTTTTCTCTGTTTTAATTTTAGACTCTTCATATTTGCATTCAGAACGTCTCCAAGCTTAAATGAAACACACAAAAAATAAATAAATAAAATAAAAACCATTTGAGACCCATACACCAATCGCTATAAATCATTCTCCTCAACGAAAATCAATCAGCGGCCATCATAGCAGGGGAATTACGCAGAACACAACACACGCAAGGACAACAGCAAATTTAATTTTAATTCCCTGCCCGCAACGATATTTCTCATGTGCGGATATTTTTCCAGTTTGACTGTTATTTGGTTAAAAATTAGGAAGCCATTTTTCTTGCTATGTTGGTGTTGTGTGGACAGTCTGAGGCTTGCAAGATTGAACGTCTCCCATTCTTGTTTTCCAGTCACGTTATTGGACTCCAGGGCCGTACAGGGGGAGCTGGGATGGGTCGCCAACCCGACAGAAGGAGGGGTACGTATCGCAAAAAGCTGTTCCACCGAGAGAAGATATCCGTTATTTGCAGGAGGTTTGGGAGAGGCGGGGGTGATAAATAAACAGTCCTCCCTGATAAGAGTTTTTTTTTTTTTTTTCCTGGTGAAACCATTTCAGGAATATCTGGGTTGGATATTTATTTTGTCATTTGTCAAACCTGTCAGGGTATTTAGTCTTGGGGTGAGGAGGCACGGGGCTTTTGAGATTCTCATATATGATAAGCTTGAGTAAAAATGCCACAATATTAAAACAAAACAAAAAAATAAATAAATAATTGAAAACCAATAAGACTCAAGTATATAGCAGGATCTATTAGCAGAAAAGTGTCAGTTATCCGAGCTATTGCATAAATAATCAAATGTTAATGTCAAAGCAGTTAAAGCATATATTTATTTGGGATTTGGGATTTCTTTTTTACATAAACTTGAGGAAAACATGTCCAATAACCGGGGGCTACATTTAGAAGTAATTCAGTTATATCTAGTCATTCTATCTTTCATAGAGTAACACAAGTCTAGCAGTCTGATATTTAGTGATAATTTAGTCAGGCTATCTGCACTGGTAGCCAGCCTACACTTTGAATTTAGTTATTTGCTTATAGTAACTTTACCTTAGTTCTAGATGGGGTTCCTTTATCGTCCACTACATGACTGTCCAGGTTGTTCATGTTTCTTGTAGGTGAGGGAAAATGTAGGTGCCATATTTCAGCCAGCTGACTGGCTGTGCACAGCAACAGGTGGAAGAGGGGCAATTCTGTGTTACCCACTGCTCCAGACAGCCACAATAAAACTCCCTCTGGCACTTTTTCTGGCATCTCATTAAACAGACTTCAGTGGCGGTGAATTTGAGTGGATTTGAAAATGCAACTTTTAAACCCTGGCATACTTTGAGACGGTAACTAGGCCATGCCTTGGAGTGAGATCATTTCATTCAAGGTACACCAAAATTTTGATCAAATAAAATGTGATACTTTATTTTACATGTGGAGACACTTCAGAACACCTGGAGGGTCCCATGAGTTTCCAGAGTCTGCTTCAGGAACCCACACAAAACCCCCCGCCTCCAATGCCAGGAACCCCTGCTCCCCTTTCTGCTTGCTCCCCTTGCCTCTAACCACTCCGTAATGGTCAGATGCAGGGGCTGATACTGCAGCGGGCGTCAGGTTTCCTGAATAGACGTTGGATTGAATCGGTCTTTGTGGAGAAACTTTATATCCCTGTCCACCATTCAGTCGAGGAGGGAGGGAAAGAGGAAGAGAGAAAGAGAGGGGGGAACTTGGCAGCTTAGAGAGGGTCCTCTGGAACTGATGAATAAGGCGGAAAGTGCCGTGGGCTTCAGCCCCAGCTCCGGCTACAAACCAGAGAGGAAAAGGGTCGACTAAATGCGTGATACCAAACTCTACCTGCCTCTGATATTAGATATCAGAGCACAAATAAAATTCGGACACCTCCTCCAGCTCTACAAAGGGTAACTTTTGATAATGTGTTTAATTTCCTCAAGAACCTGAATGAATAGTGGCTTTCATTAGACAAAGACTTTTCACTCCGGAATTTTAGTTGAATTGCACAAATAAAAAGAGAAACACAAGTGAACCTTTTAAAGTAAAAAAAAAAAACAAAAAAACAAACTATATCATTTACAACAATTTGGCCTGTTACTGAATCTAAAATCATCGACACAGATGTTAGATGCTATGCTTTTGACCCTGCACAAACAATCCTGCGCTGCGCTCGGGTCCTGCTATCGGCCATCTTATCACAAACCATTGATTGACAGGGTCCTGGCAGCTCCTGCGAGCCTGCGTTCACCCTCTCATTATGACCAATTGATCTCATTCTGCCTCTTTCCTGCTATCAGGGAAAGGGGCAGCCTTATCTCAGCGGCGCTAGATTTTCACAACAAAAGGGGAAGGGTGGGAGGGTGTGGGATGCAAAGGGAAGGGAGCAGAGTGGAATAGAACAGCAGGGAATGATAGACGTTTTCTCAAATCATACAGCTGCAGCTGTATTTAGTATTATCCCTTCCACCTCCTGGGAAATAAGGTTTTAATCCGGAGTGTTTACAATTAGCCATTGAGTCATATCTGCCAGCATCGCCCATATCTCCCATCGTCCCGGTTCTATTCGTTTCTGTATGGTTCTCCAAATGGCTAAAGCTACGCAAGCCAAAGGCTCGTCTGCTTCTGTTTACAGTCCGGCTCAGTCAAAGACTCTTTTTAAAACACACAGTTAAAAAACTTGAGGGAAGCATAGTGCTTTGAGCCTCTCAAGATGAGGTCCATATTTGCTCAACAGTGCTCTGTTGAGAGGGGGAACTATATCGTAAGTAAAACAAACACTCCCCTTTGGTAAAAATAAGCCAAATCGCACAGGGTAAAATAATCCATGCACCTCACATCAGTACCTCCCTTCTCTTTATGAGTTCATGCTAACCTCAGTGAACATGTGCGTCTCGGTCTGCAGGTCTCTCTTGATTATGCAGACACAAAGCAGGCCAGGGCCCATTAGATCGTTAGCACTTGTTCAAAGACTTTCTAGATCTGTGCAATGCGGTGATGACATTCTTTCCTTTATAACTCCTCTAATGTTCTTAAACATCCACCTGAATGTTTGTGTGTGAGCTGGAAATGGATTTTTTTTTCTATATCACTCCCAAAGTAATTGTACTGAAGATCATTGAGGCATAAACCTCATTACATACTCTTTCTTTCTGATGCTTCAGCGAAGGCAGTGAATAAAAGTGGCTTTGTGATTCCATATTAAGGGCTAACAAGTCTATTAGGTGTAATTCATAAAACATGCATTAAGTTAAGCAGTCAGCTCAAATATTGACTAAAACAGTCAAATGCTCCTTTGAGGTTACATTACCTCATAGTCATGTTAAGCATTACATAGCCCGTTATGATTATGAGATGTTTTTCAGATGTCCTTAAACCTTAACAGTTTTTTTTTTTTTTTTTTTTTTTACTTTTTTCCTTATTGTTTGTGGCATACAACTTAAGCTGTAAGATCCATCAAGTCTAATTTCATTCTTGTTACATTTTTTTTTCTCTCGTCCTTTCCCCAGTGGGAGGAAGTGAGCATTATGGACGAAAAGAACATCCCCATCCGTACATACCAGGTGTGCAATGTCATGGAGCCAAATCAGAACAACTGGCTCCGTACTGACTGGATCCCCCGTGGAGGTGCCCAGCGTGTCTACATCGAGATCAAGTTCACCCTGCGGGACTGCAACAGCTTGCCGGGGGTCATGGGAACCTGCAAGGAAACCTTCAATCTTTACTACTACGAGTCCAACAATGACAAGGAGCGCTACATCCGGGAGAACCAGTTCACCAAGATAGACACCATTGCCGCAGACGAGAGCTTCACTCAGGTGGATATCGGGGATCGCATCATGAAGCTGAACACGGAGGTCCGGGATGTGGGTGCCCTGACACGGAAGGGTTTCTATTTGGCATTCCAGGATGTTGGAGCATGCATTGCCCTCGTTTCTGTTAGGGTCTTCTACAAGAAATGCCCTTTATCCGTGCGAAACCTAGCCCAGTTTCCTGATACTATCACTGGTGCCGACACGTCATCGCTGGTGGAAGTTCGTGGCTCGTGTGTGGATAATTCGGAAGAAAAGGAGGTTCCCAAGATGTACTGCGGAGCCGATGGAGAGTGGTTGGTGCCCATAGGGAACTGCCTGTGCAACCCTGGATACGAGGAACGCAATTCAGAATGCCAAGGTGAACAACTGCCATTTTATTTTTTTCTTCTTTCTTACTGTTTTCTTTTACCTAATTCTAAATGTTCACATCAAACTAACCCCTCAAATCCTGACCACACTCATCCTTTAGTAATGTTCCCTTCCCCCCACCTGTAATTCTTTGTTTCTATCCCCTTTGTTTTGTCTCTTTGTCCTGTGCTTTCCTTTCTCAATTTACCCACCTAGCACTCTGCTGGAAATTTTTATCTCCTCGCTCGCTTGCTTTCTCCAGTCTTTTCATGGTGTGCTTGCGTGATAGAAGTAATGACGACTGTAAGTGGAGTAATTAGCAGGCCCACTGGGAGGTGTTGTGCAAAGGGATGTATCCCAGGAGAATTGGTGAAACTGGGAGTGGAGCGCAGAGCTCCAACTGGTTCACACCACTGCTGTGTCTTTCACCCCACCTGTTCTTTCTGTTGCTCCCAATGGAGCCCAAAACTTGAAAAGGAGATAGACAGCTTTGGGAAGAGTGGGAAAGAGTGAAATAGGCTTTACGATTCCAAGCATGTTTGGGAGGAGTGAAAATGCGGTGGTGAGACTGGGCTGAGGTGGCGATGTTTGTTTTGAAGGACTAGCCTTTTTAGATAATTATTCTAAATCAGATTGTTGTGATTCTAAACCTGGCCCTTCAGCAGAGATTAAAAAGTAATTCCAGAGTTCCCTCTTCTAGTTTCTTTTTCATTTCTATAATTTCTTAATATTTGCTCAGTCTTCTGTCTGTTTTATTATGCCCGGTGTAAAGTGAAGCACATGTGGCACAGCACTGTTTTTGTGGACCATGTTGAGTGTTTTACCAGTCTGACCCAGGGTTGTAAGCCGTCCTGTAGGGCGGATGCCAGTTTTGCTTCACTGCTTTATTGGTAGACACCTCCAACAAGCCCATCACCATCACATACAAAAAGCAGTGAGCTGCAGCAGCGAGGGGTCAGAGGCTGGGCACGGGTGATTAACAGGAGGGACGGACCACTACACCTCTCCTAATTTACGAGGGAGCCTTTATCTTGGAGAACTAATTGCATGACAAACAGGTCTGGTGATTTAGGGGTGCCAGTGGCTGCTTGGGGGTAGGGACGGGTAAAAGGGTTCAAGTAGTCACAGATGGGGCATGGGGGTTCGTTTTATGGCCTAAAAAGGCTTCCCTGTTACTGGTTTCAGACGATTCCCACCAGGTTTTCCTTCCTGAAGTAAGGAGATCAAAACATGCTTCGTTGCATAGCTGACGTAATGCTTTTTTTTTGGCACACTGTAATGCAGTTTATGATCATAGCACCTACATTTGTGGAAAAATAAATGTCTTTGATCCTATTCACTTTACTGTATCTTATACAGGCTTTAGAAATTGAAGTAGTGTCCTTATCAGAGTAATTCCTGTTGAGAAAAGTAGCTGCTACAGAGAGCTGTATGGATACGCAACCATAGGTTTTATGGGACTAATGCAGTCTTTTTATATTTTGCCAGCCCTATTCTGACACTACTTGTTTTTAAGCCAATGTATCCATTTAGCTCACGTATCACTGCAGCTCCTTGATTGTGTTTAAGTTAACAATGCCAGCCAATCCATTACCTTTTAGCTTCAGTTACAATGTTTATGTTTTAACATTTCACTTGCAGTCGTACTCTGGGTGACATGCCTCGAGTGCAGACTGAGCAAATGAACTCTACTGACTCCAGGGTTAAAAGGTGCTGCCCACTATTGGTTCTCAAGTGCACTGATGAGCTGGTTAATATTCCCACAAGTGACAGGCTCTATGGGAGAAGGGCTCCACATCTCGAAGGACATGTTGACCAAGAAACTCAGACAGAAGCTCGTTTGGGGGCAGGGTGGTTTTCCAGGCCAACCTTGGGGTTTTGCTTTTCTTGATGTGTGTTTTGTGATTTGAAACACTTTTAACTAAACAGTGTGTCAGTCTGCACTTAGACTAGGTAGCCGTGCACCGTCGTACTCAAAGGTGTTTTGTGCTTCACGTGGTATCGTTGTTAGAAGGTGTGCGTTTGTAGGCTTGTGTGTCTTTTCTCTTCCTGTGTATGCGTGAGGTTACAAGGGCACCTTGGCCCCTGGTTCCCAGCCTAAGATGAATGGAATCTCCTCCATCATTGTTTGGGTGACAGGAGAGCCGACTGAGGAGGGTGATGTTTGGGGAGAAAAGGGAGCCGAGGGGGAGCTTATGGGGCACAGAAGACTTGCATTCTCCTCCCCTGGTTGAGGTCAGAGGTCGCCCCCTTCTGCATCCATCTTACTGCTCTGTCTGACAGGGTTGTGGATCCAGGATTGATTAAGACATCAGGATTTTGACAGCTGTGCCGGTAGAGTTTGTATGTGCGTCTGTACTCAACATAGACCTGGGGTGAGTATGGTGTACCCCCAGGGCCAAGGCAAGAGGGACAACCAAGAGAAACCGAGGGCCAAGGGCCCCCCTGATCTAAGGAGAGGGCTCTGTCTGTTTGTGTTTGAGATCCCGTTCCCTGTTAACTATGCCCCTCACCCCCACTACCCTCATCCCACCCCATATGTTCTGTAGGGATGATGAAGGTCATGGAGGACTCTCGCTCCTCATCTGGTGAGGAGCGTTTTTACTGATGAAGGTGCTGCGGTGCAGATGAGGAAGACATTAGTAAGGATTCTGTAGGCCATTATGCAAACATGATTATTGCCTCTACAGCATTTTTGACACTGAAAGAAAAACTTTCTTCCAATAGCCACACATAGGAGGCATGTGTGCTTTCATTAAAATCAGCGGATTTAAAGTTGTGATTTATTTGCCTTCATGTTGTATAGGTTTGTGTATGTTGAGGATGCAGCCTTGTTGAGGCGTCAGCAGTTTCATGTGACACTGCAGATTGCTTGCTCGCTGAGCTGTGAACAGGTTTCCTGCATCTCAGTCAATACACAGCATGTCTTTTGTTTCCTTTGTGAGGTTCTTGTTGACAATTGCATTCCCTTCCCCTTCAGTATGTATTGATTTTTTTTTTTTTTTTGGTGGGATTTTGCAACTTGTTTGGTCAGAAAAACGAGTCCCATGGAGAACACTGTCATGTTTGTATGACTGATTGCGCTCACAAGACGTCACCATGCATAATTCTCCTTTTCACGAGAACAAGACCTAGACATTTTTACTACTGTTTCTGTGGAAACAAAATATTAAAGTTTTTTCATTTTCACAAAAAGAGCGGAGATTATATCAATCACAAACTGTGTTTTAAAATTTTTCTTAGATCAGCTTACGATTCTTCAGTCCAGGTCGGACCAGTTTGTTTATTGTGGTTTCATGCTAGTCTTCATCTATGGCAGTGGTTCCCAAAGATTTTCTTCTGGGCCCCCCCATGGAATAAAAAAAAAACCCCCCGACCCCCCCCCCCAAAAAAAAAAAAAAAAAAAAAAAAAAATCAACTGGGCACACACATCGTTTAATAGACATAAACCTACAGACATATTTTGTTTTCAAACTCCACTGAAGTTTATTTCACACTTCAGGTTGCAACAAAACAAACTACGAACCATCTTTATAGTGAAACACTTTTGTGTAACATTTTTTTTTTTTTTTTTTGTTTTTTAAAGGGGAAAGGTTTTTTTTTCCCTTAGGTTTTTTTTAAA
>NW_015114544.1:49500-94690 GCF_001443285.1 Poecilia latipinna
AGGGAAACCTTTTTTGTTAAAATTTTTTTTTTTTTTTTTTTAGTTCTATACAGTGGAAGAGTTTTCTTTGCCGTTAGTGTTATTTCAAACACATTTCTTTTCACATCAATACATTTTAAAAAAGCCTCTGTGCAAAATTGAGTTAAAACATGAATCTCCATGAGAGTTTTTTTTTTTTTTCATTCATTGCGCCCCCCTTGCAATGGCACTGTGCCCCCCCACAGGGGGCGTGCCCCACACTTTAGGAACCACTGATATAGTTATACTTAGAAGAAAAACAAAAACATAAATCCATTTTTTTAAAACAAATGAAATCAGTGTTTCACAACTGTAAAATTCTATTTTATATTCTGTTTCATTCAGGTATTTTAGATTGGAACTGTAGATGAACAAATGTTCTCCCAACTGATTAAAAACCGTAAAATTAAAACTAGTGTTTGGGATCAGTTGGAAGCTTTAAGATCAATGCTAGCTTTACCATAGTTAGAGACTATTGATTACCAAGTCATGGTATTCTTACACTGTTCACTATGGTGACCATATTATGATTTTCAAAAAAAAAAAAAAAAAAAAGGACCAGTCATGACAAACTTCTACTACACTTGGTCTACTTTCTTGTTGACATGCTACACATCTTCTTCTCCAATTTGGGCATATTTCTGTAGAGGACTTAGACCTTTGAAACCACGAGAAAATATAACAAACTATTTGACAACCCAACAAGTAGAAGCTCAAGAAGTATTTGGAGAGCAACGTTGATTAGTTTTACAGAACTGCTTAAAAGCCTGACTCAGACCTTTTAACGCACGTTTTCGATTGATTTAATGCAGTTAAAAAAAAATTATATGGTCGGGAAGACAGCTTCTATTGATCCTGGAGTCTGGACATGACTTTGGCCTATAGTCAGTTTACTGAAGAATAATCCAAACCTAAACTTTAGCCAAGCATTGCTCTAGATGTCAGATTCAAGTTTAAAATATTGTTTGTGCTTTTTCTTTTACACTTAGAGTGTTGATTACTCAAACATAATTAATGAAATTCTTTTAAAGATTACTGTAGCTTTTTTTTCCCGACTAGATGTTCCTTGATATTAATTTACTGCAAATTTTACATGAATACCACACTTCACTTTCTAGATCTATTCATTTTTTTTGCTTGTATTACCTACATGAGTGGATCAAAACCTAAACTCAAACTGGGAAGTCAGTTTGGGTTGGGATTTCTTTCCTCACCTGATGTTCCCCTGCTCCCTTCCCTTCATTCCTGCACTATTCCCAGCTGTCTCTGTTGAGCTGGAAGCCCTCAGTGGTCCTGGATTAAGAGGTTTTAGGGATGAAGTTTCCCTGCTCATTGTGAGTGCGGATCTGGGTCTCCCATTCTCTCTCTCCCTCTGTTGACAGTTTTAAATATGCGCTTGGGAGCATCATTCTAAATTCACCACGTAATTCTATTTAGCCAGCCGGTCCCCGATGGCTTTAAATACACAGACTCACTCTCCCTCTCCCATTTCATCCCATGTTTCACCCCCCCCCCGTCCCCCTTCTCTTCCTCTGCATATGCACAAATTAGGTATTTGCATCTTCTTTTACGCCGGCTTAGTCGCTTGCTTGTTCTCTTTCTCTTCCATGTCATCCGTCTCCTTAAATTTCCCTTTGCTTCAGTGATCCGTTATCTGCATTTATCTTTCTTTTACATCTCTTCCTCTTTTTATACTCCTTTATTTTTTTTCTCCCGAGCTCCTGTTAATAAATTTCCCCCCTTAACCCCTTCTTTTTTTCCGCCCCTTCCCTTCCCCCCCCCCCCTCCCTCTGCGCCGGCCGTCGAGGTGGTTAGTGTTTGTCAGCCTGTCTGTGGTGGCGGCAGCAGGAAGTGGGCTGAATAATGAGATTATACCTTCAGCGGTGGGAGACTGGGAGGGGGGCAGCACACTGAACATCATCACCCGTCATTCTTCTCTCAGATGTGCACTCACAAGTGACACTTGTGAGTGCTCTCTCTAACTCCAATTATAAATGCTCAGTCTCATGCAGAGAGAGAGGGAAATCAATGTGCCCGCTCACACACATGCACGGCCCTATGCTCGACTATCCTGCCAGGCACATGTGCAAAATGACATGGTAAGCAGTAAACTCAGAGTACACTAACACATATGTACAGCAGATGCATGAACAGTCAGAGGCAAGCTGAGTGCGGGAGGATAGAGGTGGATGTACTCATCACTCTCTCTGCCACCAGAGACGCTCATTTTGTGCTGCTGAATAGAGGCGAGGAATCTATTACCGACTGAAAGCAGGATAGAACAACAGGTACAGACAGAGAGGACAGAATATCCCATGAGGTTTTCCCCCCCACCCCACTGCACTCGTCCTGAAATAATTATTTAAGCCATTTTTAATACTTTGTTCTCCTAAATGTTGAAGCTAAAATCCCCTCAATGCACAAATCTTCTCTTTAGTGGCCGGAGGAGGGGCTGCTGGTGGTAATTCAGACATCATTAGCTGAGGTGCTGAAAAGTTTTTCCTGCTCGGCCGGCCGTCCCGCCTCAGTGTTTGTTCCCTTTGCAGTTCTCGGCACTCAACACCCTTCTCCAGCCCCAAATCACCTCCCCACCTTCTCCCGTCGTGCCCCTGTTCAGGGCAGGAAGCCATCAGTGATAGAACGTGCTCCGCGCCGATAGTGCTGAGCATACTGCAGCGCGCGCGTGTTACCGCATTGCTGCAAAAGAAAAAAAAAAACAAAAAAAAAACTGCTTTTACTTATTTATTCCCTAACGACTTTTTAAGCTCTCATTTATTAAAACCAAAGAAACTCAAAACCTTGTTTCGGATTCTTTTTTTTTTTTTATTTAACCACCCGTCCTCCGCTGTGGGAAAGTGCAAATATATGTAATATGTCAAACTTAGGTTTTAAATAAAGAACACTGGCCTGAGCTGCAGTTTAGAAATGATCCTTGGATATTAATATAGATGGCATCATTTTCAGCAAAGTGCTTTACTGGCAGATTCTAAATAGATCTTACACAATGAAGCGGTTCAACAGTAAATATAACTGACTAATAAAAGAGAGCGCATCGTTCAGAACCACTCAGTCAGATCAGAAAGTCTGTTCAAAGAGGTGTTTTCTGAAGTTTTTAAAATAGATTGAAATCATAAATGGAGTGAGTTTGCATAGTGTTTTTCTTGTCGTGCTTATTTCTCCAAACACCTTTTATGCTGGAGCCACATCCACCCAGAGAACCTCACAGACACACACACACGCACGCACGCACGCACGCACGCACGCACACACGCACACACATTTATATACTGATGCACAGTTCGAAAGGCAACATTGGTTTTAGTGCCCTGCCTGAGGACATGTTGTCATGTGGCAGGGGGAGAAAGCAGTACTCAAACTCACAACTTTATTTTTGCAAAACAGCTACTCAACTCTAAAACAATAAGCTGCATACAGATGCCTCTGCACTTTGAATAAAACTGAACCATAAAACTCAATGCAACCTGATGCAACCACATAGTGTAAATTTCTAAATCAGGCCATTTTACGCTGCAAAATTGGAAAAATAGACTCAAAATAATTACTTGTTTATTAAATCTACATCATCCAAACTTGCACAACCACCCAAACAAGCTCACCAAAATAAAATATATTTTTTAGTTTAGTATTTTGCTTTTGTTTAGTCAAAGCACCTTATGCACGACTGGGATAAATAATAAAAAGCAAAAATATTTATTTATTCATTATTTTTAAAAGAAGCACATCGTAATTTTATATTGCCTATCATCTGATAGTGTGTATTTTACAAAAAAATGAAATAAATAAACCATGGTACAGTGAAACGTATTAATCTGGATAAATAATCAGAAAGTATTCAGCAGGTGCTTGTCACTTAGCCCTTCAATCCTTCACTGTTCCTCTTTTAATTTTAGTCTTTTTATGCCTAACTCTTCAGTGAAACCACATTTATTTTTTATATATATAATTTGAAAGGCATGGCTTAGCAGAAAGCATCCAGACCTTTTGTTCATTGTGTATGTTGGATGCTTAACAGTGCATAGATTCATAATATTATTAAAGTCACTGCTTAAAAATACTGATTATAGTGTCACAAACCGGCTGATAAAATGTCTTTGTGGTGTCTGTACTCAATTTAGATCACCTCTGAAGTTGTGCAAACTTAAACGTACTTATTGGACAATGAGTAAGCGATTCCCCTGACAGCATCCTCTCTGTTTGTACGGAGGAGCTAGCACGGCTGTCGGATGGCATCAGCGCCATATGTGGCATAGAAGTGAAAAAAATTGACAAACATTTCTGCTCTCCTCTCCTCCTCTCTCCTCTGCACTCATCCTTCTGAAAAGCATCCTCTCTTTGAAGCTTGCGTTGGGAAGAGGGAGCGATTAAAGCAGTCAGCAAGCAAATTAGCATGTCAAAAGGCCCTGAATCAATACCCCAGCTCTCTACCAACACAACCCCCTCCATCTCCCTCTAAACATCCCTGCCATTCTCCCCATTCCTCCGACTGCTTCCCCTGCTTCCCCCTCCATTTTCTCCTGCACTCCTGCGTGCTCTCGCTCTTGTTCCTTTGCCCCTTCCCTTTTCTGCTGATCTCAATTGAAAATCTTCCTCCCCGCTCTCTCAGCTGGCAGACGACTGAGAGAGAGGAGGCCGGGTTTGTAAAGGGAGATGGACGGATGTATAGGCAGAGAAAGACGGGTAGGGAGGGAGAAGTGGACAGGCATCGAGTGGGCATGGGTTGGACAGTTCTGGAGAGAGGGAGCCTGTGAAAGCGGGAAAAAAAAAAAGGGCCCCTGCCACCCTCTTTGTGCCGACAGACAGGCAGAACGGACCTCTCTCGCCAAGAGGAGCAGAGGAGATGGAGATGAGGAGGCAGGGAGAGAGAGAGAAAAATGGAGACAAAAAACATGGGCGGGAAGTGAAGTGGAAAGAGATTTAGTTCCAGTCTGGCAACTGTGCTTTTTCTGCACTTCATCCATCGGTTCACCATTGCACAGAAATCCTTTTGATCCGGGGCGATGTGCTGCTGTAGGTGTGTGAGCCATTATCTGCCCCGCATTTGTTCTTTGCATCTGTCTCAACAGGCATATCACATGCTGTATCATAAACCTCTATTAATGTCCCGATCTGGTTGCACGATCTGAACCTGGAGACAAAGCGGCCCGCCGGCTCCTCAGGTGGACGAACCGCTCTCTGCTCGCTTTCTGACAATGGGAAGCTGATTGCAAACACCTTGAAAATGTTTTATCTCTCCCTGCCTCTTTCTCCCACTGATTTCTATCTTAAGCTCCCTCAGTCCCGCTGGGCCAATAGTAGGTGGTCTTTTCTTCTATTTCCCCCGTCATCCTTTTCTCTCGGGGCACAGGGTTCAGTGGCCAAATCAAAGAGCTTCTCTGCAGCAATCAGTTAAGGGTTATGACTAAAAAGGCTTGCAATAAAGAGCCGCTGTGCAATCTGATGGGCTCTGAGACTGGACACAGAGTCCATGTTAATGAGCTGAGATCCCCCCCCCCTTTCTAATCATGGTGGTGGAGGAAACCGAACACCTCTTTATGCTCTCCAGAATCACACTCACTCAATCAAAATATGTCGAATAAATCTCAGAGGTAGAGCCAGAGGTAGATGCAAGCAAAACAGTTGCTGATGCAATTATGAGTTTTTAATCAGTTACACTAGGAGAGATGCACCACTTTGAATGATTTGATCTGTCAATACAGATATTAAATGATTCTGACCATAAGAACTGTATCCGGCACATTCTCCAAATACTTGTTTCTAGTTGTGACTGGTCCTTAATATGTGTATATTATAAGAGCAGAGGTGAAGTCACATCATGTGTAAGCAAGACATTGTAAAACAGGGTTTACAAATTTTTGAAAACAAATACATTATTTCAGAGCTACCATGTCTTTAGCACCATAGTAGCATGGCTAGCATGACTAAAACTGAGGTTTTAGTTGTATGACCTTACTCTGAGATTCCCAACCTTTCCAAATGCAGCATACTCCAAGACAGGCAGAAGTTTAATTCTGCTTTCTAGTAATTGCAGAAAGACTTGCTCTCTCTCGCACTCTCACAGCCTGAATGAGCTGTTAAGATGTGTAAAAAAATAAAAAAATAAAAAATAAATCAAATTTAGCTCTGTGACCCATAACTCTTAATGCACTGTCACCTCCAGTATAGCAAGATGCATTGAGCATGGTGTGAAGGTCAGAGGTGATATATATATATAAAGTTGCCTCTGTGATGTACTCTCTGAATTTTGTTTTTAAAAATACCCACCTTTTCTCTGAACAACATAAATCAAATGTTTCTTTGAGAAAATAAGCCAGTAGTTTTTTTTGTTGTTCTTTTTTCTTGCGCTTATGTATAAATCTTTGGTCTCAGCCCAGAACTCTGAGATCAGCTGGCTGCCCTCCTGTGAATCGTCTGTGCCTCAAAATACAATCTTGTTTGTGTATCAAGCACACTGCGGGGTTTCTGGTGAGGTGCAACCTCCCTGTGGGAGAGCCAAAATGTAATTTGAGGATGTGGAGGTCTTGCAGCGCTGGAAGACCTGAAGCTGCAGCGCTCCAGCCAGAGGCAGAGGTGCATCCATGCCAGGGCATGTCTCTGGGATTAGAAATCTTGATCCTTTCTGATCCCAAGCCTGTTGCAGAATACTGCTGGAAGGGTGGGGAGGAAGAAAATGAGACGTGTTTCTCTTGAAACTTCACGCCAAGGTGGTATATTAGAGGAAGAAGGAAACACGAGTGGATAGAAAACCGAAGGAAGAACATGATAGAGATTGAGAGAAGTTTATTTGATGACCTAGAGTGTATACGTGACAGAAACGGTGTGTGTACAATAGAGAAGAAAGGATCATGAATCAGTTGCTGCCTTCTGGCTCTGATAAACGGCTGGAGATATAAAAGGTGAAGTGGGGGGTTAGGGGTACAGAGTGATGCGGCTCTTTGAACAAGCCCGGTGTGGTCAAAGCTTGACCTCCAGCAGCTGCGGTTGATATCAGAGCCAATATTGCTGATGCTTGTAGTTGAGCTGTTTCACCTGACACTGAAATGGTTTCAGTAGGAACGTGGGCACCTTTGAAAAAATCTTTTTTTTTTTTTTTTTTTTTTATTGAAACACAGCCTGATACCCAAAAACTGTTCTGTTTGACGGAAGAAAATACCTCCAGCAAACAACTTTGATTTTGTGTGGTGCAAGACCTGTTTTTGTTGTCATACATTATTGAAATGTGTTAGGCAATAACTATACAGTTATGAGTAAATCTCTGAAAAGCCTGGAGGCTCAAGCTGGCTTCAGTTGCTGATGAAGATTCCAAAATGTTGAGCATCACCCTACAGTGACTTACAAAACTATTCATACCTACAAAACCTTGTCCAGGGTAAAACCTCAAACTTCATTGGTGTTTCAGTCTACTTTAATCAACACCAAGTAGCTTGATTATGCACTACCTAACATATTTCAACACAAATATCTGAAAATTTCAAGACATCTATAAACTGAAGTATGCATTTGTACTCAGGCCCGTTTACTATAACATCCATGAAATAAAACAAATCCATTTCAACCTTTAGAAGGAGAAGTTTGTTGTTAGTCGGGAAAAGCTGCGGAGCTCAGGCGAGAAATCAGTTGAGAGCTATGTTCTGCTTTTCAAAAAGCCGTGCCTTTTGGAAGAGTGGCAAAAAAATAAATAAATAAATAAAAAAAGTTATGGAAACAAAACTACACAAAAACTCGTTTGAAGTTTGTCACAAACCAAATAGAAATCATTTATAGTGACCTGTTTACATAACAAAAGATAAGAAGGAGTTTTTCGTGAGCTTTTAAGGGGAGAAACATTCCAACATAACACAGAATTCAGTTTCAGTGCTATCCGAACACCTGATGTTCATTTTCCACTCACACTGATTGGTCTCTCCTCATAATCACTCTGCCTGTGCATCTTTCGTCACATCAAAGCTACGTGCTAAAACACATTAGCATAGCAATCCCGTCTATGCAGCCATTAACCCGAGACATGCTGTACCCCCCCACTGCAAGCCCAGCCAGGTTCAAGCTGGCTGTGGTTAGAGAAGGCTACACATTCAAACTATGAAACATTTATACATGCTGATTTGTCCGATTGGCTTAGGAATGCACACAGTTATCGTGCCAAAGCATATCATGCTAACATGTGGCCAAACCACTTTTAGTCACAGGTCCCCTTTAAGGCCATTGCACTTCCATAAAGCAATGATCTCAGTCTTGTTTGGAACAAGAAAAAAAAAGTAGGGAAAGTAACTTGAAGGGGGCAACACCAGGATAAAGTAAAGGTCAATGCTTTGACACCTACAATGGAGACCATCGCTGACCTGACATGAGCTGCTGAAGAGCTACTGACCCGCGAAAATTTTATGTAGCCTCAGTGTGCACGCACACACACAGCAGTCACAGCACTAGTGCTAGTCTCAGAGACTCACACACACACACACACACACACGCATGCACAATAGAAGGTGTTTTGAGGCCCCAGACAGGCTGTCGTCTGGGAGCTGCCTGTAGATTACCTAAACAAACAAACTAAAAATAATCTTTTCAGCCGTGAATCGACCCTTTCCGAGTCCTCCTCACGTACATCCAGAAAAACTGCAAGAGGCTAATGGCAAACCTGCCCTTGAGACTACCGACAACTAGGCAATTAAAGTTTTGCATGTGCTTCTATATGCTTAAGCGCTGACAGATGTGTGTATCACATAGTGTAGGTCACATGTGAATGTGAGGCGTGTTTATAATCTGACTCTCTACAGGGGATTGGATAGGATTACGTCTGAGCTTAATGTACATTTACTGTTGTGGGGAAGTTTTCATAATGGAAAAATCTGATCATTTAAAAAACAGACCAATTTGCACAGGTTTACACATAGATTTAGAATGTGGTAATGACATCAGACAGAAGTAATGGTAACACTTCGGTAAATTATGACACTTTTAATACAAAGTTGACATTATTGAAAATGTCTTTGTTATGACTTGTCATTAACCAAGAAATCATTACTGTTTAAACTTTACCTTTAATAACATAAAGCTACCTAATTTTTAAAGTGCAATCAGTAATACTTTTATAACAAATTTATATCAGCAATGACTTCTTGGTTAATGTCAAGTTGTCATAACAAAGACATTTTCAATAATGTCAACTTTGTATTAAAAGTGTCATTATTTACCGAATGACACTTTAGGACATCTAGTTGAATTACTGGTAGCACATATTTTCCCTAAATGACCAGATTATGATGATCAGAGAGTCCCGTCTTCGAACCCTCATTCCTCCCAGAAATGTACAAAAATGCCATTTTTCATCCAGTTCACTTTGCATAAAAAAAAAAAAAAAAAAATCTTTGGTAAAAAAACCTCCCCAGTTCTTTGAAAAGCAGTTCTCTGGACATTTTTACATGTCATGTTTCAACTTCAAGGTTTTTCATAGGAAATATCTATAATAATAATAAAGTGACATTTTAACTCCCAAGAGCCAACTTCTGTTACCAAGAATCAAACTGCTAAAGTTCCTCCCGACCTCTTTTGGTCTTTGGTAAGAGGGATGCACCAGGAGTTCACCAGTGTGCACCACCTCCCTGAACACACCATACCTGTGGAAAAATGTTGTGGTGGCAGCGTTATGCTGTCAGAATGGTTTTCTAGGATGAGACTAAATACGGGGCAATCCTGGAAGAAAATCTGTTAGAATCTGCAAAATCTTCCAGGATCTTTAAAGATACAGCCAGATCTGCAATGGAATGATTGAGATCAAAATATATTTGTGTGTTAGTGTGGCCCAGTAAAAGATCAGACTCTAACCCAACTAATAATCTATGCCAAGACTTAAACTTTGATGTCCACAGTTTTTTTTCCCCATCTAATCTGACTCAATTTAGTCAATGGAGAACCAGGAGAAAAAAATCACTGTCTAAATGTGCAAAAGACTTAAACATCCAATTGCAGTGAGAGGTGGTTCTGCAGAGTAAGGGCTCAGATGGAAACCATGTATTCTCTTCATGTTACAGTTTTGTGTTACATCACAGAACATTCCAAATGGAGCACTCAGTTTGTGGCTGTATTATGCACAGAGAAGAGATCCAAAGAGTCTGAATACTTTTATAAGACATTTAATATGCTATTAATATCTGATTCTACTTTCTAAATTATTACTTCTGGTAGTGATCACACAGAATAATTTAACCAATGTAGATTAATTGTAAAGCTGCTAAAAATAAGAGGATGCTTACAGATGCAGTTGCGGTTAAATAAATGTATAACACTGTTTAGCCAGCATCTGGACTGATTTGTTATCGATTTGCACTAAAGAAAGACACGCGTTTCATACTTGTTTACAGAATTGGATGCGAGGCCCCTTTCAATCTGTTTCCTTATAGCTTCCTCTTCCTTTTCACCTATTCTTAATGTGTGCTTGTTGTGTTCTTCTCACACATCCTCCATTTTCCTTTCCCATTCTCAACAGCTCACCATGAGCAGAATGGTTTAACTCTCCCGATTGTTTGCCGGTGTGTTCCGGCACAGGAACATTAGCATTCTCCCTTCCTCTCTCATCCTCCTGCCTATTTTTTCTGTTATTATTTTGATAATAGAATCTAAATGAAGCTCTTTTCATTCTAACTAATGTCAGGAAAGGATGCTAAAAAAAACACACATATGCAAATGTGCACTGTCCAACATGACACTCCACCCTTTGGAGACCTTGAGAAAATTGGTTTGACACAAAAACATGACTGTTTGTTTATTGAGCATTGTCCCCACTGTGCTGCTGTCCCCTTCATCAACCTGCTCTCAGAAAAACACGCCTGTTTAGTGGATGTGCGTGTGTCTGTTTATTTGCATGCATGGGTGGTGCTGCGGAGTGCCTCCGAAGCGCAGAGGGCTTTTGAAGGGCTTTTTTGTTCATACCTGACTGTGTGCAGGTGTGCAGAGGTTTGTACGCCTCTGTTTGTGGATGAGGTATAATTTCTGGTCTTGTTTGCCTTGAATCATGGTCAATTATCCACCTTCTGTGTGGATCTTAGGTCACAAAAGGCCCTCAATCTTTTGGCGTCATGCCCAGCTTTTGGTGGTGCCACCTCTGGCACAAAGGCTGCGTCTGAACTGCACAAACCCAACATGTCCAAAGTCCAGCAGGATTTCATCAAGGAAAGATATTATTTTCTCCTTCTCTCATTTTAAACTGTTTGCTCACTTTACCCTCTGTGTTCATGCTTTCCTTCTTGGACCTTTCTTTAGTGTTTGATCCATTTCCTCACATTCACCTTCAGAAGCTTGTCCCTTATTTTTTAAGGAGTGGCAGTGTACGTTCTGAAGAGGCTGGGTGGAATACGTTAGATTTTCATGATATAACCATTGTGCTGATATTCCTTTTTAAAGCCAGGCTGGACAAATTAAAGAGGAAGTCAAGGCCTACGTGTCAATAAGAACAAGGAGACCTTGCTGAACAGGAAGTCTAGAGAACAATATTTAATTTTTTTCCACTTATGCAACACAAGGATTAACAATAAAGGTGGTTCTACGTTGTAATTTTAGCAAACAGGACAATATTGAAGAAGAAATGGCTTATGAAAGCTTAAAATATTAATTTAATGTACCTTTGCTCATATTCTTAATAAAAAAATGTCTCGTATTCCCATTGCTTTCAACCTTTAGAACCTCTGATGGAAAATTTAGTGGATGTCCTCAACATTTGATTATTAGCAGGGCATTAATATGATAGCAATATTTGTTCTGTGTGTCTTCCATTCAAATACCACAGCAACATGTTTAGAAGCAAAAGTTGTTAGGGACTGCGAATGGTACATACCAACTGAAGCATAAAGAGCTGAGTTCTCTGTCTTATGGTGACCATTTTGGATTATTCGTTTCAAATTAGTGAAAAGCATGCAAATTTGATTTATTTATTTATTTTTTATTTATTTATTTTTTGCTACTTGGAACTTAAAAAGTTGGACATTTGGTTACCATTGCCAAGCACAACTAAACCAAAATGTTTCAATCAATCACCCACCACCACAGAATAGCTTTCAGTTTGTTGTCTTGTCATACCAATCGCTTAGAGACGATTAGATAATTTTGGTAGTTGGAAAACTTGTGTACAATCTAAGTTTTATTATGTTATAAACATTATTACATTTTTGTTGAACCCCTGCCTGCGTGGAGTTTGGCTCGTGTACCTAATATCTGGGTAAAAAGCCAAGCGATCAGCACAAGATTGTTATTAAGTATACCCTGTTTTGTTCTCAGGGCTTAGCTTGGTGATAATTTTGATTGTCACAATGTGTTTTCCTCAGCTGGGGCCTTGGCTGATGCTCCTGTCTGCTGGATACATATATTTTAATGAGGGCTACATTTCTGGTAGCACTCAGTTGATGGATTGGTGCTGCTAATATACAGTTATAAATCATCCGACATTTGACAGACAAACTGCTGCCAAGTCTCGTTCCCCCCGGTATTAGCCACCACTACCGAAGCCGCAGTGATTGTCAGCAATGCTGGCTCTTGTCTTCTTAATGTTGTTAGCCCTGTTGGCTTTTGTTTAAATCCTTCATTACCACTAGTAAGGATGTCAACCCAGATGCGACCATCCGACTTTACTATTTGCATGTTAAAGGATGATACAGCTAGTGTAGGACCTTATCCCCCAATCCAGGTCAAGGTCAAGATGTGTGTCGAGTGTACGTCATCAATCATGGTGATCAGTTTCGCTGGCCGTGTGTCCCTCATCCATCATCCTGATGTGTTTTGCTTGCCGCGTGGCTCCACGTTGCTGTCGGGGCCGGAGGTAATTAATAACGCGGAGTGACAGAATTAATGAGTTAACCTGCTCCACTCTCCTGCTGTTCCAGTGACAGATGCTAACGGTCAGTTGCTAGTGATCCTGTGCTTATATACCAGCCGCTCAGGTGACTTGATGTCTAAGCTTTTTTTCATTGTCTGCATTCAGCACAGTTAGAACAATTCAGCCTGTGACTGAAATAGGCAAGAAGATAAAGCACTGAAAAAAATACAAATGGTTTCTAACAGGAGTCTCACAGTTATCATCAATCTGCAGAAAAACAAAGACGCCATACTGCATAGAGGTGGTTGGCTCTTCAAGGTGCAGAGAGGCATTTAGACTGAAGCAGAGACTCTCCTTTGCCTCGAGGCCTGAAAGTTGATCGCTTGGTTTTTCAAAGAGCTGCTTTGTGGGGATGCCTCTTCTAAAGAGTGCTTACTGTCTGTTTTGACTAAAAAAAAAGGGTCTGACTTTTCATCACTTGAGGAAGATAAAGTGAAACCATGAAAGCAGTGAAAATGCCGTCGATTGAACTTAATTCTCTTCTTCTGATTAAAAGAGCAGCTGTCTGTCTGGAAAGGCCTAGCTATTGTGTTCTATGTGCTGGGTGCTACATTCCCATAGCTTTGAACCGCTGTTGTGGTATGTTATCATAGTTTCACTCCCCGGTGCACGGGATACTTTGTTGTGTAGGCTGCAGTATAGCTTGCCTATCGGGCTTTATATGTGGGTCGCACAAGGTGGGCTGCAGCGTGTGGGTAGATGTGGTCTTATTTGGCTGCAGTATCAGGAACATGTATGCCTTTTCAAAGCCTGTTGTGTGGGTTGTTGCCACTCTGAAGAAAACTTCAGTTGGCATACATGTGGGCTGCGATCATAGCATCAGTATCTTTTTTAAACACTCCTATTTTTGTCGATGGTTGTGTTGATTGCTTTGTTGTGAACAGATTTTCCTGCCCCCATGCACACACTGCAACCAATTCAGCCAGAGGAATCCCCACCACACTTACAAAACTACTCATTAGCTCCCTCCCCTCCCCACCCTTGTCATCCCTCTCCTCTAAACGGGCTTTAGCTTGGAGACAACAGGAATGAGGATTGGGCAGGAGAAAGACTGACAAAAGGGGGGGAAAGACTAAAGCCGGAGAAGAGGACCGAATGAGAGGAGGATCTGCAGGGAGGGAATAAGGGAAGAATACGATGCCCCTGTCTATGAGGGATTCCATTTTTTTCCCGCTTTTCCAGAATAGAACAGTAAGTCACCAGTGTCTTTGTCTCCCTTTGATCTCTGAGCTCGAGGATTTGGCACCTGACAAACCCCTTTCTGTCTGAAAGGAGGCCTGCCGAGAGAATGCCAAGGAGAGCGGGAGAAAGAGATAGAAGGCGGAGGGAGAGTCAGAAGAAAAATAATAAAGAAGAGCAAGAGGGTGACAGGGGCAAAAGGGAAACAGTATCGAAGACGGTGTGGAAAAATTGGTTTTGACTTTTGCAAGCTTTACAAAAGGGATACGATGAGGGATCTTATCCCAGATCCCGTATAAACTAAACACACGTGTTCAAGTGTGTCTGTATTTGCGGCTGAGTGAGGGTTTGCCATGGCTGGCCCGGACAGTGATAAATCCAGAGAGTCTTAAGGGGGAATCTCGGACCACCCACTGCTGTGGTTTCTCCCCTTAGACACACTCTCATGCTCCTAATAGGAAGCAAATTCCCCAGCTTTACTTGGATATCGACCTCTTTTTTTTCCTACGTCATTCCTTTCTTTAGGGCAGTCGGTGTTATAAACAAGTCCTCATGTTTTTCAGACATGCTCTAAAACTAAGATGTTTGAGTGCAGATGAAGATGCCAGCACATCTCTGTGGGTCTGAGTTTTCACAGAAAACTTTGGGACGGCCTGTGGGGACTCTGGAGACAACCTGGGATGGCTTCATAATTGACATGCAAATGTCTTATGAATTGTGCACAGTTGGAGGTACCCCAATCTTAGATTGTTTCTTAGGCTTTAAAGGCACTCTGCAATGAAGGCCATGAAGTTTGGGACTCAATTAACTCTCCCGCCAGCTTTAAGCATCAAACACAACCAGTTGACCTCACTATAAACTCCAGACACTTTCCTGGTCAGCGAACAAGTACCTATCTCTAATGCAACTTTGCATTTTGCCACTTGAGGTGGCTTAAAACAACACCACAAATCCTGCTGTTCTTCTGTCTCCAGAGGTTTTGAGAGATTCTCTCAAAGATACAGAGATAACTGAAAGCACCTCCTGACTAATCTGTACTCTCTTTGTTCGTGAAACTGTGAAGAAAAGAAGAGGCTTCACTCACCCCTGCAGGCTGCAGTCAATGAGGCCGTAGCTTAGCGTTAGTGAGTGAAGCGGCAGGGATTTAGCCCCGATTGAGTGAATGGAAACCGACAAAGAATGACTCAGCAGGTATCAGCTAGCCCCACTCGGTTGACGTTCTGGTACGCTAATCCAGCTGCTCCAGAGCAGAGTCTGCGAGGCAAAGAGTTTATTACGTTTACAATAGAGGGATTTTCCGGTATTTTAGTGGGGCTTGTGGAGGGTTTCCTCAGCTGTTTGTATATGTGAATGTGTTGGCTGCTTGGTGGAATGAGAGTTTTTCTTGGACTTTCTCATCGCTGTGGTGCACGTTTGCTGATTTGATTTCTGGTGTGGTTAACACATGGGGGAGTTACTTGAATTTATGTAGAAACCTCTGATGTATTTATGGCTGCGGTGTGGAAACCATCAGAAACATACTTTGAGATCTGGATTGGTTGTGAGCCATTTCAACTAAAGGGGTACACACAAATACCATTATGGCATAACATTATGACCATTAAAAGGTGAATTGATTACCTCAGAGTATCTAACCTTTTGGTAGGTTTACTTAAATTAGGCAGCTAGAAAACTTTTTGTCCTCAATTTGCTCTTAAAGCAAGAAACATGAGTGTCGCAGCCTTCTAGTTTCCAAA
Source organism: Poecilia latipinna (assembly GCF_001443285.1). Lineage (NCBI taxonomy): Eukaryota > Metazoa > Chordata > Actinopteri > Cyprinodontiformes > Poeciliidae > Poecilia > Poecilia latipinna. Next base: position 65,314 of record NW_015114544.1, read on the forward strand.
AAACAATATTCTATTAACAGGCGATTTGATTTGAACGCACTTCCGACTTAATTTGTTTGAAAAAATATATTCTTTATTTCTTGCAAAAAATTAGCGACAAAATAATTACCAAAAATGTCCTACAACTTAGCCAAAAACGAAAGTAAACTTAATGTGACATTTCAAGTACGAAAAAGTGAAAAGTGGTCAAAAAATCATTTACAAAAAACCTCCCGTCCACACACCAAACATTTGCCAAACAATGCCTCCCCCAAGCACCCGGTGTGTTTTTAATTGCTCAAAATAATGGGAGGGTCTAACCAATTACCAACATAATCTAATCAATTCAAATATACAAATTCACTACAGATTTTGGATCTAAACTAACTTAAATAAATTCTAACTTCCCAAAATAGAAAACTAAATTAGTAGAAATTACAATTTGCAAACTTTACATAAATGGCCACAACAATGAGTGTAAGGATTTATATGAGCATCACAAATGCTACATGGTGATGGCAAGACTTCTGAGTCCAAGCAGCTCCAAAACTACCATTAGTATCTAACAAAAATGTCCAGGGTAGGTCAGAGCTAAACAGTGACCAACTCAATATCAGTCAGGTGATTATAAAGTTATTCTGGGTCATTGTACGTGTGTAAGTTAATAACTGAAATTTAGCATGAATTCATTGGCTCTTCATGCACCATGACAAGACGGGTACTAGCACACACATCGCACCAGCTTTAACATGAGGCTACCAACACCCCAGCTACCGTACCCTTACTCTCCAACTGACAAGAACATGCCAACCTCCCTGAATGACAGCTTATTTGGTCCAATCGGTGTTGCCACTGTCTGCGCCGCGCCTCTTCCAGAATTGCTCCTTTGTCCTCCTCTTCTGGTTCAGCGCTCAGGGGGTGAAATATAACCCTGCCAGGTTTTCCCCCGGCCATTACAGAAACAGATAGACAAAGGAGAAACTCCTTGAAAGACGAGACCTCCAATCAAACTGTCGCTCAAAAGAAAGCCAAGCACTGTCGTCAAAAGTAGGAAAAGTGTCACTTTGGTTACCGTTTTAGATGGAGGTGTATGTAGGTGTGTATTTGGACTCCAGCTGAATAAAAGCAGCCCTGTGAGAGTGACAGACCCCCTGCTGTGCCAAGAGTGGTGGCATTTGCTTGTTAAGTTGTCTGAAATGCCACAGTCTCGTGTTCCATTGCAGTGCCAAGTCTTGCCGTAGCTTCGTTTGGGGTTGTGCGAGAGTGACAAGAGATGGTTATTTGAGCTTCTATTTTCTGTCAGAGAATATTGCAACCAATACCGCAGTTCTCCTGTTTTCTGATACCAGAATAGAGATTAATGAGAAAGGTGAAAAGAGACAAGGCATGAGAGAGAAAAAAAAATTGTTAAATTGACAGAAAATGGCAAAGATCAGCATGTTCTCTACTTGTCCTTCATTGGAAAACAACTTCTGTCAGCCTCTCAGATTACATAGAGCAAAAACAATCACGTCTTTGGTGCCTCTTTTACGGTGAAATGCCAAATGCAGCAACTGACAGATGGCTTCAGTAAAGGATTTATTGGATTCTAGGTGATTTTTCTTACCCATTTATGCTCCTCGTTTTGGGTATTCGTATCCCCAATATTCTTTTTGTATTCATATTTTGTATAAAGAAAACTCAAATGTTTGCTGAGCAAACCATCAGAACGTTCTGATGCAGATCGCATTTAACCCAAGCTTCCTTTCCTCCTTGTTATCTTGCAGCCTGTAAAATCGGTTACTACCGTGCTCTGGCCACTGACGGCTCCTGCTCTAAGTGTCCGCTACACAGTTACTCCGTGAGGGAGGGCTCCACATCCTGTGCCTGCGACAAGGGATTCTTCCGCTCGGAAACAGACCCGGCATCAATGCCCTGCACCCGTAAGTACACCCACATTCCATAATTTTACATTTCTTTATTACAGCTTACAGCATCTTCCTAGCATGCACCGCTAAGCTGTATTGTGAACCTTACCCTTTCATGGAAAAGCAGCCCCTTGCATCCACACACTAATCATCCTGCACAAACATTAAACTGGCTGCTGATGGTTTAATAGGTGTCTACCGACTACAGGTGGCACATAATGATCAGTCATGGTGACATGAAGAACTAATTATGGCATAAACTGTTACACCTCACTGTAAAAGAGCAGCGGACAGTGAAAACACGAGAGGCTGAATGTTTAAAAATAAAGTTGGTGAATCAGTCAGATGGGGCAGTAAATGTGCTAAAAGTTAAATACACGGGGAAAGAAATATGCTTAGTGTGAAATTTCTTACTATGTGTTCATTTTTCTCTTGTTTTTTTTTAAGTTTGTAATTGTAAAAACATTTAAAAAAAAGCAGAACAAATTGTGAAAACCGTATAATAAACAAGTCCCTATTTTTATGGGGGGAAAAAAGCAAGCTATATGCGTTTAACATCCGAGGCATTTTATTATTTATTAGGTTTGAGCAAAATGTGAATAAAATACCACAATTTCATGGTAGCCAGGCATTTACACAAAATGGGAAAAATTGTATAGCGTTGCTTTTACATTTAGATTTTCATGTTCATTTGATACTTAAGGAACATAATCAAGAATGTAGTTTAGACACTCTTAAGTTAGCAGTTCTAATGTATCTGCTTTTGCTGTTCTTTTCTTTATTGATTAACACATTTATAACAAGACTCTATTAGCTCGTTAATTAGTGAGACTATCAATTTGGAAAGAACCTTAGATGCAATGTTTCCTGAATTAAACCGTAATGTGGTGTTCCTCCAATAATGTCTTTTGAAGTGAAAGTATATCTAAGCAGCAGGATTAATGTTTCTTGTAAAGTAAGGGAAAGTGCAGTAGTCATCTTTTGGCCACTTGACTGGAAATGTGCAGCAGCAGGAGGGGGAGGGGCAGCGCTACGCCACTCGGTGTTCCCAGTTGTGAGAGAAAACTCTTTTGCACTCTTTCTGGTTTCTCATTAAAAGGCCTTCCAACCACAGAAACTCTATGTTGAAAAACTTATTTTGACCCTATAAACTGAAGAAGAAAAGCATAAAAAACAGTCTTAGGCATAGCCGAGTAACACTGATAGTTGTTTTTTATTGTTTAATCACACATATGACGATCCAGCTACACTAACAAACATAGGTTCTTCTCAGAATGGTAGCTTCTAAATAACTTCAGACTGTAATGAGAAGGGAAAGTTCTATGCTGTGATTTAGGTTGGTTCTCGCCTATTAAACAGCATTGTTATTCACGCAATATACCCAATTTGGTTAGCAGACGGCCTGTTTCTTTTACCAGACCAGTTAGAATGATTTATGGTTGGTATTTGTCTCTAAACCTATTAAAGCTGTTTCTTGTTTCCTGCTGAAAGAGGCCACTTTACAGCAGGCAATATTGTTTTCAACAGCTAAAGCTCCTTCTGGACATTCAGCTTCCTGTAATAGAAATAAGGACGTGCTGCTTATAAATTCCCTGAAGAAAACCTGAATTGTTCTCATTTTAAGTATCTGCTCTGAAAATGATGTCTTTACTTACAGATGTTAACCTGAGATTCTGTTTAGTTCTTTGATGCATTACATAGACTATTTTATTTTCCACGCTGGTAAAGATGTGTTGTTGCAGCAGCATAATATCTCACACTAAAATGTTTAGGAAAATCCTAACTTTGATTTGAGTAGATTTATTCAGTGGTTAATATTGCATGTTATGAAATAATTCATATTAGCATTCCTTTTAATCCCATTTTGCAACATGCTCATTAGTTAGAACATAGAGAGAGATCATCTGTCTTGGTTTGGCCATATGTTTTGGATACTTACCCTTAGGAAAGATCAAATGATGGTCCACTTTTCAGAATGCTGGCAGAATCCCCTCAGTTTCTCTTTAAAATGTCCTGTTTTTTACTTAAAAAAAAAAAAAAAAACTATTTTTATTAGACTTTAAGAGCCATTGTAAGAAAAATTGTCTCACAGCAACACAGATCCTCCACTATGCTTGGCAGTGGACATAAAGGTGCTTTTTCTCACATTTATACGTTCCACTTGGAGTGTTGGTTGCTTATTCTTTCTCTAATCTGACTAAAGCACACCGTTCCAGTTAAAGTCCGATTAGAGTCCAGAAAACTCCAAAAGAGTATGACAGTTAGTTTTTAATCAGGTTGTCACGTACAGCAGATAGGGTCCGATGTTTGTTGGGTGAGTTCTTACCTCCCTGTACTTGGCCATCACCGCTTTGGGTGGTGGCAAGATAAATACCGGTCCTGGTCCAGCCGAGTGACCAGCAGCTGTCTTTTGTAATACAATAATAACACCTCAGTGCAACAGAAAATCATGTATTACTGTTTTAAGGTTCCTAAAAGCTCTGACCACCCTAAAAAAACCAACCAGTAATTTAAAATTGTTAAAAGGGATTAAATGTTGAATTTCTTTATAACTCGGTTTGAGATTATTCTATCAGAAGTATTTAATGCATTTTATATATATTTTTTTTTTATTATGGGCTGTCTGTGTGCACTGTATAGACTAGGCTTTAATAACAGTGTGATATATAAATCCTAAATTCTCTCACTATTTTTACTTTGTTTAAATGGACGAGCTGGGAGGTCATCGTCATTGTCTTGTTAGTCAGGGTGGAATCTCGCGGTGACTGCTGCAAGCAACAGCTGTCGAACCTCATTACTTGGCTGATTTCATAAGACCCGGCTTCATCACCTCCGCGACATTCCTAACTCGGCGGATAGGAGCTGAACATTAGCCCGGCTCCCAGAGCGACCTTTACCGCTCCCCGTCGCCCGGTCAACATTTGATCTCTGAACTTTCACCCTGTCTGTCGACTGCTGTTTTTTTTTTTTTTTTTTCCCCGTTTTTTTTTTTTCTCTTAATTTTTAACCTACATGTTGGAGCTCTGTAATTATGACTGTCACTCACGCAGCATCCATCGGGATCTTGTTTTCATTCGGTTTTTCTTTCGCTCAAAATCTACTCAGAGTCACGAACAGAGCAGAAAAAAAAATCTATTGAAATGATCTCCCAGTTTGGTTTGTTGAAGGTCAGCCTGGAACATGAGCCAGCATCTCTGGTAAATGGGGAACACATATTTGTATGTGTGTGCATGTGTGTGTGTGAAAGAGAGGCGGGGGGGGGCACACTGAAAATGCTTTTCACAGGTCTTGGCTCTCAGTTTGTCACTGGAAGACGACTGTTAGGGTTGGATGCCGTGTAATTCTCTTAGAGTGAGATTGTTTGTGTTACCTCAGCTGTACTCTAGCTGTTAACACCCGTGTTGCTCCTTTTCGTGTCGGCTGTGACTGTTCGTTTGATAGGCCGGTAATGGCCGCTGTATGTGATCACAACAATTGTCTTCCAGATCAGATATAAATCTTCCTCCAGTTCTTTACCTCCCACTCTTCAGCCTGACCTGCGAAATCGCTGGCATGATGAAAAAAATTACACGACTTAATAGAACAGTGGAGGCTTTCTTTGACAGCAACATTGACTTGCTCTGGTATTCTTGTTTTATTTTTGTTCTTTTGGTTCATCGTGATTCAGCGTTTTAGATGATTGTTCCGCTTCTTGTTTTAGTTTAGCTAAAACACATCAGGGTTTAAAATAATCTGGTGAAAGTTCAGTTTCTCTTTGAACCCTTAAACATGTCCGTATTTGTCATGTTGCAGCCACCTTCTACATATTTTATTGGTAATTTATGTGATAGACATAAACAGGAATGCTACACGTCTGGTGTACATTTGCATTAAGCTTTCCTGAGCCAACACTTTGTAGAGGAACCTTTTGCTGCAGTCTCTGCATTCTCTGGCTGTTGGTTTATGGTTCTGTCCTCAAGCCACCTTCAGCCTTTTACTGCTTTTCTTCCAGGATCAACCCATATTTAGTCCCATCCATCTTTCCATCGATGCTGACCAACATCCCCACATCATAATGCTGCTACCACCACCGTTTGCTGTTTATCAAACTCCCAAATTGAGACCCTTGGACTTTTTTTTTTTTTCTATGCCGCTTTCCCAAAAAGCCAAAGTCTGTGGAGTGCATGTCCAATAGTTTCTAAGTTGACAAATTCAAGATTTGATTGTTTTACTGATACACTTCTTGCACTGCCTGTTCATTTCGGTGGATGGCACTGAACATTTTAAATACACGTAGCAACTTTAAAGTCATTAAAATAGTGGAGGAAATGGTCATTCCTGGTGCTTAACTGCAGTTGAGTGAGCAAACATGTGCTACACAATAGTAATCATGCCCAGAGAAGAGCTAGCTGCTCGACCGTGTCCAGGTTAAAAATGGAGTGATTTTTTTTTTCTCTGTTTCGGGATTCTTTGTAACCCTGATGTGTTTCTCAGATTTTTCCTCAGTTTTCTTAGTCACTGCTTTGTAGAGTAAGAGGGAGGAGTGGAGGGAGGAATGAACATAAGCTGGAAGGACTCAAAGGGGGGCGGGAGGAGTGGGCGCTGAATGAACCCCAGCCGGATTGTAATAGCGGGGTCGATGCTCTGGCCAATTTAGCCGGCTCTCTAACGCAGCCCTGCTCAACACTCAACACACGCAACGCCAACAATTACTGATAAAGAGAAACAGAAAGATGGAGCGCTGCAAGAAGGTGATGCGGCTGAGAGGATAGGGGTTTGAAGAGAGGATTTTAGATTGGAAGGGCAATTGAAAACACAACGTGACAGAGAAAAATCAAGCACCTTAACCAGCCCATGGACGAGAAGGAAAATGCGTTTTCAGGATAAAACTTTCCGAACATTTAGAGGCACTTCGTGAAGGTTTTGGAAGCACAGTGGCCCCGTTCTCTCTCCCAGGATTAATTACCGGGTGTCAGTCACAGCCGACGGCTCTCCCACGCTCCCACTGGTGCATTCAGAGAGAGCGACAGGTACCGCCAAAGGTGCTGTGTCTGTGGGCATGCGTGTGCGTGCGGATGTGTGATGAAACGAGAAATTCTGACATGATGTTTAAGACTTTATAGAGTCATGAAAGTTACACAACAGTGTTGTCATGTTTGCCATAGCAACAAACAATCTCTGTGATATGAATAAACACATCCCTACCAGTTTGCTCCCTGATTATAAGTTCCAAGCTTCTTCGCTGTTACGTTTCTGCACTGAGTTTTAACACATCCCTTCATTTATTCTGTCTTTGACTTATTCAGTAGAGTATGAAGGAGGAAATGTTTGTTAATCACAGAAAAACACATTGGGACAGTGGGACGGTTTCTGTTGGAAACATCGTATGGAAGCCCCATGTGCAACTTGTTCTCATTGTCTGAGGCGCTTATGGGGGAAATGAGGTGAAAGAGTAACAGAGGGAAGGAGAGTCGGGAGCAGCAGACAAAAAAAGGGGTCGCTCTGTCACAGTTTTTAATGGGAATTTATTAATAGACTTTCATTGTAGGCTGCAGTTGTGAGAGGGGAAATTGAATGTTGCTAATATTAACGGTCTACATCCTTCCATCTTACAGCTTGTGCAGCCGCTCTTCTCGGTCTATTTCCTGTTCCTTCTTGCTGTAATCCTTCCATCCATTCAGAGCTGCTCCTTTCAAGTTGCTGAGGCTCATTTCTTCTATTTAGACAAACAGACAGTGTTTGTCTTCTCCTTCTGTGCGTTTTCATCTCAATCTTCTCAGCTTTTCGCTCCATATTGCGCGCTCACCAGAAACACATTCGCAAAAATGTTGACATGATAGACGATTAACGTCCGTACATCTAGAGAATATTCTCTAAAAGTACATTTCTAAGATGTTGCTTCATGGATGAAGGCTTTCTCCTTTCATGCGGCAAAACTTCATCATTAACGCCATCGATGATTATTCTTTTTCCAGTCATGCTTTTGTGAAGAGTTAATACGTCTTTTGTAATTTTACGAGACTGCTCAAATGTACGGTTTGGACTTTTAGACGGTGTCTGTACGTGCTCATCTGAACTTTGTGTCATTTGTTCTGTGTGAAATAGCTCAAGTTCAGTCAGATTGCATTTACAATTCAAGGATGTGAAAACCTTTACGAGACCTGTGCTCATAGGCCTATAAAGGCTAATTGAATATCTGCAACACTTAAATCAATAACTGTAGAAACCACCTAAGGCTTCTGTAATTTAAAAATAATTGATAAATGTTATGTGCAAGAAAAATATTCAACTTGGGAAACTAATGCAGCCTACAGAGTGAATACAGGAACTGAACTGTAAACCTATAACAGATGGGGTTCCTCCTAAATTTCAGTGTTCCTCCCTGGAGGTAAGGAAACAAGTAGATGGTGCCAAATGATATCAAAATCTAGAAGGAACTCGCCTCCTTTTGCACCTTAACCTGCCTAATCTCTACACACTTTGCCTCATTTCCAGTTTTTGTTATATACAGCACGGTTAAATAGATTTACTACTTAATGCTTATCCCAGGTTTCTACCTCTGCTGAACGAGAATGTTGTTTTTCTAGAACTAAAACAAGTCACTGTTTTCAGCGACTGAACGCGAGTGTGAACTCTTCTCCCTAAAAAGGAGCTCCTCTTCCCGCACTTCCTGTCCTCTCCTCCGCTCCCGGTGTCTCTGTGAAATCACTCATCGCCGCGCCGCTCCTCCAAAAATAACACTGATAATTAATTTCCGTTGTGAAACGATTCATCAGCGAACTGACTAGCTTTCATATTTCACCCCACATCGATCCCGAGCTCACTCGCGTGCGCTTCATTGGTTAAAGGGAGCGCGAGTCATCCAGGGAAAACGGAGGCAGAGGCAGATGGAGAAAGGCAGAGCGAAGTCAGTAACGGCTGTTTGATAGTGCTAAGGAAAAAAAAAAGAAACAGAAAACAAAACGCATTACTCACAACAGAGCCGACATGTAAAGTGGAAGTGATGAGCTGGAGAGTTTGCATCACTTAGAAACACCGTAGCTGTTTTTTACGAGGCTCAAACGCCACGTAGGCTTTTCATTATAGTGTCAACTTTGACTTTGTCTAAAGTCACGGAGCAGGAGCAAAACCAAATAAATCCCAGGCACTCGCCGCCTTTCAGCTTTCGGATCTGAACAGGGCTCTGCTGCCCTATTGGATTTCAGTTAACATTCTAAACTAACTGAGGGGAAACTGGATCTTCTCCAGCTGTAATGGACAGGACATTAAAAGGGAATTCAAGAAGCCTGAGCTCCCATTAAAGGGACAACCCTGTCAATTATGCATTTACATCTCGGCCATATGTATATGTGTGGAGAGAATTGACTGACAAACCCAGAGGGGAATGAGATCTCTGAAGTCTTTACTGAAAGATATAACCGTTTTAATCTCCTAATCTCATCCACTGTTGATTCACAAGTTATTCTTCTCTCCCGCTGTTGCCAACGTGATTTCTATCCCTCCCCAGGCCCTCCGACCGCACCCCTCCACCTCATCTCGAATGTGAACGAGACCTCGGTAAACCTGGAGTGGAGCCCCCCTCGGAGCTCTGGGGGCCGCCAGGACCTGACGTACAACGTTGTGTGTAAGCGCTGCGGGCCCGACGGCCGCCGCTGCCAGCCCTGCGGCAACGGCGTTCACTTCAGCCCTCAGCAGCTGAGCCTGAAGGGGACCAGGGTGTCCATCAACGAGCTGCAGGCGCACACCAACTACACCTTCGAGGTGTGGGCGGTGAACGGCGTCTCGCCTCAGAGCCCGGGGCCGGAGCAGGCGGTGTCTGTGACCGTCACCACCAACCAGGCTGGTAAGAGGAGCAGTGATTGGCTGATTGTGGGCGACACAACACACAGAGTGTGCCTGGTTTCTGTTAAAGGAATTTGCAAAAAGGTGATTGTGATTGGTAGGGTTTATTAAAAGTATGGTTTTCCCTATGGAAGAAAATGCAATATTAAAAAATATTTCTTTGTAAAGATAGAAATGAGTAATTAGGGATTTAACTCAACACCTTTCAGGTTATCAGTACCTCTGGTAAATATGTGCAAAACCCCACTATTTAAAACTTATATTGCTTTTATTTGAACACAAAGAATATTTGTAATAATAAATAATTATTTATTTATTATAATTATTATTTATTATTTATCACTTAATTTATTTTTTTTAACAAATGACCATATTCTATAAATTAAGAGCAACTAAAACATTTTTATTTTTAATTTTAAGTTGATCAGTGTTGAGGAGCTTTTATTTGTTATCCAAAACTTCCTGCTTCCCTGAAGAATAAATATGACGTTACTTAGTGGGTAATGGTTCAGCGGCACTCTGCAAAAGTGGGAAAGACAAGAGAACATACCAATTTAAGTAAGGCAGCTGTCTGTTGGTCTTTATATGCAATGAAATGACTACAAGATGATGGTGCACCTTTCCAAAAGTATTCATACTTCTTGATTTTTATTCACATTTTATGATGTTACAACTGTAAACTTCACAGAATTACATGTGAAAGTCTGAGATGAAGCACCATCTAATTGTTAAGTAGAAATATAATGATTCATTTGGTTTTCATTAATTTTACAAAAACATTAAATAAAAAAAGTTTGGAATACATTTGTTCTCAGCCCGACCTGAAGCACTGCTATGTAGAATCTCCTCCGACTTTTCCTGCCATCACTCGAGCAAATGTTTTGGGGTACAGTGGACCCTCGCCTGTTCATGGATTTTAGAAAGGAAGGTAGCTCCTGTGGGAAACCCTTTTTTTGTTTGTTTGTTTGTTTATATTCATGGGAAAGCTCTGTTAGTATTCAAAAGTAAAATGCAAGCTTGGGAAGCTGAAATAACAAGTCTCCACGCTGCATGGCACGCAATTGTGTGGCATTTGCAAAACAACCAATCCAGGACCGCCATTTATTTTTCTTGCACACAGCCTAACTTTTGGTTGTCTGTTGAAAAGGAAGGATTGGATGATATATGGCCTTTCCCGGTTATCATAAAAAAACATATGTTGGTTATTTATGGTTCTTATATTTTAAACAAGGCCATTAGTTCATCTTTGTTCCAAGCAGGGACGCAGCATTGGCTCACTCTGCAGCCGTCCCTGCCAAGTCATTGGTTGTTTCCATGGGCCGCCGCGGCCACCGCTGAGCGAGCAACGTTCCCTGCCTGGCCACACCTATGAACATTTTCTGGCTCTGCCCTGCAGTTTTATTACCAACATGATGTTCTCTCAATTGACAATGTTTTGTAATTAATGTAGGTCTGCTTCATGCAAACCCCAAAATCCCCAGAGGTTTTTTTTTTTTTTTTGTGGCTTTTCTGTGTGCGAGTGTGTTATAGAATTGAGAAGCTGTCAGAGTCTTGCTTATTTTTATTTTTGCTTTCATGGTGACAATCTGCATGTGAAAATGTGTTTCCTGAAGTGGTGAGTAGCTTCGGCGGCACCCGGGTGATTACTGTGGGCTGATAGACTAAGCAGTTGGAAATGATTTTCTGCAGTATTTGACTGAAATTTTGCATAATTAGGCTTCAGAATCCTAGGCTGAACATAGGGGCACTGGGCTATATTTAGCTGTGGTGCTAATGAATTAGATGACTTCTATTGATCTGTAGGATTCATTACAAATGTTTGTATATTTGCGTAAGTGTTTCTAGTTATTCCTGTAGAATAAAGCTATGAATACAGAGCTAAAGAGGAGTCCTTCAGCCTGAGGATGCATTCAGAGCCTTCTGTTGTTTTGTCATTTAGTCATTCTGTTACCTGTTGTTGTGCAAATGGATTTTTACAGCCTTTGATCTTTCCTCTTTGTCTCCGTTGCCAACCATTACCTTGGCTTGCTTTACTACTCTGTTCTTGGGTGGCGAACTCAGGGCCTTTTTGTGTCTTTTTTTATTTATTTCTAATTTCCCTCCATGGGAAAAGTGAGTGCCTCCAATAGAGCCTGGTTCAGCAATTTAAGGACACAGTGGCTTGATTTATCAGATGGGATCCAGAAGACAGCGTTGAATGGATGTGCAGCTTGTGGGAAGAGCAGCGAGTCCTGCCAGACAAGCATATGTGGGAGCCGTAATGGAGCGTACCCTAGAGTCTGGGGTCGAATGCACGTACTAGCATGTCAGTTTGGTCACATGGATTCCCCGTTGTGCCAAAAAAGCTCCTAAATGAGCTGTTTCAGACACGAATTCATACAAAGACGCAGCAACACACAAAAACACACACCGAGCAGTGTCCCCCTGAGGTTGCTGGAGGCTAATCTCCTGACTCGACGCTGTAAGATATGGATGATGTTGCCTTTGGCTCCTCGCTTGTGCATATTTCATAAGAGTTCGAAGCTGCAGCTGGAAGCTCTGTCTGTGTGTTTGGTGTGTATTTGTTGAAAGGTGGACGTGCAACATCGAAATTTAGAGCCTACCCAAGTTACAGGAGGAACCTGCTGGGCCCCATAAGCTCTTAAATTTATGTAGAACAAGTCTGCAAACGCAGCAGTTGTATAAAACCTTGAAGGTTGTTTAAAACGGAGGCTATAACAATTAAACACTTTCATAGTTGTTGATACCTGTTGGCAAAGTGAGATCTGTTTTCAAAATGCTTTTAGCATGTGTGCTGCTAGGCTAACTCGCTAAAGCTATGTTTGAGACTCTTATTTTGAAGTAAAAAGGGAAGTCATTCTTGAGTTGTCCTGTTCAGGTGACAAAGTTGGCTAGTAGAGATATTCCCTAACGACATTCAGTGATAAAAGAGTGAAAGACAGAATATAAAAATCTTTTGTCAGAACAGTATCGCCAAAGGATCGTTTCACCGTTTGAAAATATTTCATCATTTCGAGTTCAAAATCTAAAGAAATTCTTCACAACACAGTTTGAGATTCACCAAATCTTTTTTTTTTCTTTAGAAAACATGCAGATTGAGTTTTTACAAAGCAGAAAATCCATAGAATTAAAGATGTATGTACCAGTATCCATAGAGCAGTCAAAGCTGAGCTAGAATGTTTTGCACAAACTACATTCCTTTAAAAACACATTGTGATTTAAATTCAAATTCTAAAATACTTTATTGATCTCAAAGCAAAATTAAATCATTTCTGTTACTGTTATTTTGCCTTTGCATATTCATGTGGACAGTGAAAACACCTTTAACATATTAAATATATCAACCCAACCTCTAACATGACCTATAACTCCAAACGCATCATGCACATTATACATAACAAAAATGGCAGATGACGTTCGTCTTGTAATGTGTTAATGCACCAGTTGTGCTTTGTTTTATTTTTCTTGGTTTGTGTGTGTGTGTGTGTGTGTGTGTGTGTGTGTGTGTATGGAAGCTTTATGCACATGTTCCATACTCCATGTTTAGCTGTATTTACAAAATAGCATTTTGGCCCATTTTGTGTTTCTGTGTTGAATAAAATCATTTCTGGAAATGGTCCCGTTTGGAAGCAGGTCATTTTGAAACCAAAAACCCATTGTAGAAAACACTCTTCTGTGTGGACTGGTCCTAACTCTGATCTGGTCTGTATAACGTCACCCCAACAATGTTATTAATGATGCTTCAGTTTTTTATATTTGATTAATTGATTGATTGATTTTTTTATGCGTATTGAAACCACATGCAGATCAACAAAACAAAATATTAAACTCTGTCTGCACCAGTTCCGATGGACTTAGCTGGAAGTGTGCCCCTGAAAGAATTTCAGCCTAGGGCCTCATGCTGCCTTGGCTCAGTCATGTCTCTATTGCTAAAGATGAACAATGTCTCCATCCATGTGCATCTTGTAATTTATGTGCTCATAAAAGTGAAGGGCTCAAGACTGATTGGATTTCTTCCTTCTACTACTCAGTAGGGGCTTTGGTAGTTCTGGTTTCAGCCTCTGTAATCCACCCAGTGATCTGCTGCCCCTCTCACCCAATTGGCTTTGCCTCATCCAGACATTGTGGATCACAGTTATTATGATGGATTTATTGGGATTTATATGTGCTGTGGAAAAGACACCCACGCCACCGCCTTCCTATAAAGGTTTAGGTTTCAGCTGGAAAAGAAAAAGCTTGGAAAGAGTGGGATCTCCTGTGGATTTGCAGAACGGTGGACTGGAAGAAGGTGCAGCCAATCTAGTCGAATGGAGTCGTAGATCTGTGATCAAGCTTGGATTTGTGTTGGAGGAGGTCAGATTCCGCGTGTCGCCATGAACAATTCCCCTGTCGTAAATCAAGCAGGATGTAACCCTTTCACTCAAACTGCATGGAGAACGGGAGGGGTCAGGGGGGGCCGTCTGCGCTTTGAACTGACCCCTGGCTGTAAATGAACGCTTTTTCCTGCTTTATGAGATCAAGCACTCTATGTGTGAGGGAAAAAAAAGGAACAGAAAGAGTCAGGGAGAGACATGTTTATGTCTTAATACAAAATACTTGGCAGGCTGAGGTGCCTAAAAGTGAATTAGTACATGTGTGTGTGGGCAAGTCTTTCGGCCCACAAGGACGAGAGTTTCCATCTCCACCAGTGCACCGGACAGACGTACATGTGGAAATGTGTTTTGGGAGGTGAAGGCAGACTCTATTCGTGCAGGATCGGAGCAGAGGGGAGGGGGAAGCGCTGCAAGCAGCAGCGGGCTTCTTTGCTCGCTAAAAAACGGCTCCCTGCTTGACTATTTCTCTTCGCTGGCAGTGAAATTGAGCGACTCGAATCTGGCGACCGGGCTCCAATCTGGCGGCCACATGTACAGCTTTGGCTGCGTGTGTCTTTTCATGTTGAACTGCTGTTATTGCAAATGCTCGGGTTCACCGCAGTTGCTCCGAGCAGGGCAAATACTTTGCATCAAACACAACTGCAAAGACAAACTCGTTCACGTAACAAGCCAAGACAAAACCTCAAAACCATAAAAAAAAAAAAAAAAAGGACAGCTTTTCATTCAGATTCCTTTGGGAAGGTGTTCACACAAATCACACCCCAACTCAATGCACCTCTGTCAGGATTTTAGTCATTATTTTACGTTCATGGGTGGTCTGTATGAGTAATGATGCCCTTTTTTTGTTGCAGGTGTGTGCGTGCGCGTGTGCGTGTGGGTGTTTGTCTGTAGTGCTAGTGTTCCAATCCTGAAATGAGATGTGAATATTCATTATGTCTAACACTTATTATTAAACTGCCTCAGTTTGCCCACGCTTCCAGGAGGTTGTAACAAATTGCAGCCTTGGCCCACATATGTAAATTCACCTACTGGGTGCTTTAAAGTCTTATGTGGTCCTTCTGAAACACAGTCACAGGTAAAATGTTTATTCAAATTCACAGTCCTAGTCAGATGTTTACAAACATTGGGTTTTTTAAGGTATAAAAGACCCAATAATGTGTTGGTAAGGATGCAAGTTCAATGAATAAAAAACAAGAATTTGGTTTTATTGTGGGCTTTCTTAAATCTACACAGGATAGAAATTGAACATAGATATCTGAATTCTCACTAATATTTGGTTCAACGTCTCTTAAAAAGATGCAGAGAAACCATACAGACACATTTTGTAGCTGTTTAATAAGGTTCTGGCATTGATGTGGCTCGTAATTTCAGCTATTGCTTTATCAGAAAGAGCGCAGCACAACCCAAGTTGAGGGAGTCTACTTTTAGTCACAGTCCATAAATACTCAATAAAATAAATGTCACGGACATTACCGAAGCTGTTTCACTGCTTTATTTATTCCACAGCCAGTTTGTATTTAAACTGTGCAGTAATTTTCATGTTTGAATACTCAACTGTGTCCAGGTCTCAGCGTTCTAGCTGATGAATTGATCTGAAGTTGAAAAATGAAGATGTTGTCTTCATTATTCCATCCATTTTGAGGAAATCACCAGTATCACTGGCAGAAAAAAAACCCCAACCTGACATTGCCACTACCATTCCTAACAGGTGGTAGAGCGTCCCCAGATTTGGTCGCCTCACCTCGACTAATCCAAAGATACTTCTTGTCACTGGGGTCAGAAAGTTCAGTCTTTGTCTCCTGTGATCATGAAACCTTATTCTGGAAAGGATTTGCCTCATCAATAAGAGCAGCTGCAAACTTATGGAGAGCATGCAGGTGCTGATTTTGGATCTGGATGTAGCATTTCAGTCCATGCTGATGCTTCAACAGCTTCAACGTTGACGATGATGATTTCCTTCTTACAATTTCCAGTTTATGGCTTCCTTGCCTTAGTAGTTCTTTAGCTGATCCAGAACTTCCTGTCATCTAAGAGTAACATTTTGGGTCAGATGAGACCCAAATGAGTGTTTCAGGAGAACCATGATCTCAGGCAGATGTTGGAAGACTTAGATTAAGCTTCCCCAAGTCTTCTCAAAGCCCCGACCTTAACCCTGTTAAATATTTGTAGAGTAATTGTTTGAAAAGTTGGGGTTGTGCCAGAACAGTCTGTTTCAATGAACCCCACCAATTGTGCTAAGCAGCCTGGACAAATATCCAGTTAGATTTAGGCCAGAAGCATTTTTATGAAAAGTGTGTGGAAGTATGTTTGTAGGAATCAATATGTAAGTAGGCTTGTGCATGTTTGAGCATAATTTTGACCCTGTCTGAATTTTAGAAAATTTTAAATATGCTAAAACTTGTGCAACCAATTCTAGTTTAGAATATTTCTAAGGTTGAATAATCTATTAAAAGGCCAAAACTAATGTGACATTTATATCTGTTTTGACCACAATTGTGTCTGTGTAGATGTTTTGTACAAGACTTCACAATAATTCAAATCTGACCTTATATCTCTTTTCTCTTCTGACATCTAATCTGTCTAATTCATCTCAACATGCTATAAAATTTAACCTTGATAGATTATTTTGTTTGCATCTGATCTGCAAAGTCAGATGAGGAGCCTGGAAGGGAAACCACTCAGGAAATCACTCATCTTTATCTTCACATTGGTCAGGGGAAAAATAAAAAGTGCAACAAGAGCAGCGGAACACGATTACGTCGCCATATCTGTCATCTTTGGAGGAAAGATTGATGCTGGGATGATCTTTGGGGAATTAAGCCCCCCGACCTCTCAGGTGTTTCCTTTCTGATTCAGTGGATTCTCGGTCAGCCCCATGAGGGCCTTTAAATTGCCTCTCGCTGCCGGGTAAGATTGATTGGGAGGGATACAAATGGCCACCATCTAATTGTTTAACAGAGACGCCACACATTAGGCCAACAGGATGACACAACCTCGGGTTAATCCTTTTACCAAGTGATGTCTGCAATTCCATCCCTCTCCATCTCCATCAAGACGCCCACCCACCCCAAACCGTCTGCCTGACTCCTTCCCTCCTCCTGCTGCTGCTTCTTCAGCTCAATGAAACCCAATCCATGGCTGGTGCTTGAATTCCAGGCCCGTTTGAACTCAATCCCTGACTAAAAGCAGGGGGTTTGTTAGGCTTAACTTGAAGGTTCTCCTCCCTGGAGTCCCCAGTCAAAGTGATGAGAATGTATATAGTGTCATAGATAATCCAATCATAATCGGTGGATCGGGGTCCCCTCATTAATCATCCCACTGTAATTTCTTAAAAGGCAGATGGTCTGGAATGAGTAAGGTTACAGTAATCGCAGAGGGGCAGAGGTCGAAGATTCCCTCCGTTTGGACCCTGAAGAACAGATGTCCGACATGAGGTTACCTGGCGGTTTGTGGACATGTTTTTGTTTTAGCTGCTGTGGAAAAATAAATTAGCTTTCCTCGAAAGTGCTGGAGACGTTTTCTTCTTTTTCTCACTGCAGATCATCTGTCATTCCTTCTTGTCTGATTCCAACTGAGTCCTTAAGAGTTCCTCTCGCTTTCAACACTATCTCTCCCATAGCCCTAAATTCTCCTTTGTAACAATGAGAGTGTGCATAACCCAATTTTGGCCCTGTCACACCTCCTGAAGATAAAGGTGTGATTTGTGTGCCGGTGATGCGCCGAGGGGAGGGAACAAGTGTAGGCCGTAATCTGTGCTTTAACCTTCACGTGTTAAAGGCATCTATGCGCAGACAGCGCTGCTGTTTGAAATATGGCCTCATTATCAGCTGCAGCAGAAAGAGCTTAAGATAAGATCACACACTGGAGCTTTAATGAAAACCAATTGATTTTCTCTGTTTAAAGCCGAGAAAAAAACATGAAGGTGTTGAGCTCATTTAACTTCATTCAATCTCTTTGTAGCTATGCAGGTTTTCTCAGGGTGACCTGGCAATCTGCAATGAATGAAGTTAGGAAAGTGTCTGAGGCGGTTTCATTGAATCACACCATTAGATCAGAAATACACTCCACCTTTGGCAATTCATGTGTTGCACGTCCAATTTTGAATGGAAGTCAAATTCAGAGAGGCATTAAAACAATTGCATCATTGTCTGGCCCTGAACTTTGACTTTCTCAGCAGGAGAAATATAATAAGATTAAAAAGTGTTGTGCAAAGTAGACTTAAAGGGATAGATAAGACTTTTTTGTGTGTGTTTCTGTCAATTTATCATGATGTAATAAATTCCTCATCTGTAGTAAGTAGATGTCCCGGTGAGATTGTTGAGAAGTTAAGAAGTCCTTTGCTGATTTTAGAGATTTAAAACTCAAGTGAAAATGTTTATATCCATAGGAAACTGTTGTCAAGGCTGTTGTAGTTTTATCAGTCAAAAACCAACCATGCTAACGTGGTAAAGTTAATTTGACGGACGCTAACGGCTGTATCAATCTGCCTGATCATCTGTGACTCATCAATCTACTCTAAATCTGCCATCTACTCTAAACAGTGGAGCAAATTGATTTCTCGTCAGGCTGTCATTTGTGCGGCGGTGTCAATGACAGAACATTCCTGTGTTTCTGTTGTTCTCATTCTGTAGCCAGGGGAGACTTTCTCATGAGCTCTCAAACAGGTGATGCAATTTACGTCCTACGCTCGTGTGTAAATGCAAACAATGCTAAGCAGAAATAGCAACAAACTTAACTACAATTTCTTGTAAAAGCTGCAATGGCCACTACAGAATATTTTCACATTGACTTGTTTTAAATAGCTGATTGTGCAAATCTATCTGATTATTGGTGTGCTGGGATCATTCCAAAGCAACTTAAAGAGACTTAGAGTATTTTCAGACTTAGAGTGGCCTGGCAAGTAGCAGCTTATGAGGTAGCTCGACACAACTGGCTCCCTCGGCCAACATGACCTTTTTTGTAGGAACATTGACTCTCGTTGGTCAAGAAACCACTGACAGACTAAGCGTGTTTTCACATATGAGGTGTTTAGTTTATTTAAAATAAGCTCTGGTTCACATATCCTCTTATTTCAGTTTGTTTATGTACTAGGGGGCAGACCGAAATAGCCGTACTGAGACTGTTTGCAGCAGGTGGTCATGGTACGGTTCCAAACAGACTCTAGAGCCCTTTGCTTATGTTTGATTCAGAACAGCTACCGGGTGTACATGGCCAGGAAAACCCAAATGTTTTCCCAAAGCCAACTGTGTTGTATTGTGCCGTACAGTAAACAAACTAATAAACAAAGCATCTTTTTTGTAAGGAATAAAAATCAATTAGGTTTACTTGTCAAACCATTTTTTGATTAAATATTGAGAGAACCAAACTAATGACATGATGAAGTTCCTTGTGTTTTCTATGAACTCAGAGCGCAACATGTTTCCACCCCAGACACATCTTACCTGTAAACAGGTTGCATATTCTATATGTTTTATTTTTATATATAGAATATGTGATATATATATATATATATATTTTTTTTTTTACATATTGGGTTTCTTTTATATGTGAAAAGAAACCCAACTATTTAAAAGTTAACCTCATCAACTTACTAGAACAAAAGTAAAACTACATGTGACAAACGCACAAAACACCGTTTGTGTTTTAGCGTAAAAGCAATACCTGTTATGGGTTTTCACAATATTTGACAGTGTGATGTTTTTATATTTTCATGACGTAAAGCACTTTGAATTGCATTGTTGCTGAAGTGTGCTATACAAATAAACTTGATTGACTGATACATTTTCTACTACTTTTTCTCCAAAATGCTCTCATAATAACTTTGCTAAACTAGTCAAAAATAGTAAACTATACTTCTTTTTTCTCTGTCTTTAATCAGCCCCTTCTCCAGTAACGTCCATCCAGGCAAAGGACATCACCAGACACACCATCTCACTGGCCTGGCAGCCACCGGAGAGGTCCAACGGTGTCATCCTGGAGTATGAGGTCAAGTATTACGAGAAGGTAAGTGGTGCTTATGAGATCGAAGGTCACAGATCGAAGTTTCAAAAAAGCAACTTTTGAGTAACTGATTGTCTCTTTGCCATCCTCAGGACCAGAACGAAAGAAGCTATCGTATCATTAAAACATCGTCCAGAAGCACGGACATCAAGGGCCTCACCCCTCTCACCTCTTATGTGTTCCATGTGCGTGCTCGGACTGCCGCCGGCTACGGTGAATTTAGCGGACCCTTTGAGTTCATGACTAACTCCGGTGAGTCTCATAACAGCACAGCCTCTCCTCAACTTGTCTTGATGACATCACTGTCACAGAGCAGAACAGGCAGGACGCCATGCCAGAGTTGCCACATCATTTTATGAACAATCTCACATTGATAGCATCTTTTATGAGGTTTTCTCCTCATCATATCAGAGTGATTAATCACAACCTGTTGTCTATAAAACATAAATTATGCTGCTCCCCAGAACCTGACTGGCAACTTATGTCTCAGCATCTGGGCCAGCCACGGTTCAGGCTGGAGGTTTTAAGATAGCGGGACCTAGTAACCTTATCGCCAGCTACAGTTCAGAACTTGGCATCAGCTTCTCAGATTGCACCGACCTGGCTGCTGTATCACCCGTTACAGCGTCCCTCAGTACAGCCACATAACTGGTTAGTCACAGAAAGTTATTTTTGAATTTTTGAGATTCCGGTTTCTGTAGATGTCTTAACGGAAAGATGTTGATGCTCTGAATATAACGTCAGCTTTTTAGCATTTTATATCTATTTACACAATGTTCTCTCAGTCTCGGTGCCATGAAGCCGTTACAGAAAACTCAGTGTTGTTGAAAACACAGTCGTCATTCTGTTGTAGATTTTCTACTGGGCTCTGCAATACTTTTGTAAACAGAGGAGTTTGTGGGTCTCCTGGAGGATTTCCCTCTTTGTCAGTTCTTACCCAAATTTCATTCCCACATGTTGCCATATTGTCTCTTCCTCATCACTTAAACAGCCGACTTCATACTGATGTTTAGGCAGGGCAAATCTCTGTCTTGTAGTAAGTCATTTTTTATCGATGTAGATAAAATATCGTGAAAAAATACTCATATATGTCACTTAATATCATTTTTTTATGTTTGCAGATTGTATATTACATTTTATAGTGTTTTTTGTTGTTGCTTTGAAACGGCATAGTCAAGTTAACTCTCATGAACTAAGACAGATTATGCTCCTTAAACAAAGCCAAAGATGGATTTCTGCTGGTGAATGCTGCATTTTCTGAAATACATTTCCTGACAGAGAACTATGGGCAGATTATAGATCATAACTTTAAGGAATCAGTTATCAAAGTACTTTGGGAGGTGAAGAAACTGCAAATGGATGGAAAGGTGGAGGGATGAATGACCCACATCTGTTTGTCGTTCCCACACATCGAGGCGAGCATTTATTGACATTTATTAAATGCCTAATAAATATGTAATATGGCATTTTTTTTAAAAAAGTTGATTGATTTTTAGGACTAAGAAACTGATGATTTCATTATGCTCTAAATCAGTGGTTACATTTGCTTGCACTTCTCTGTACGACTATAAAATCAGTTTGACTTTGCTGCTGTTTTACCAAAGTGAGCCTTTTATTCCAGTAACTCTGCGTACTCAGTCCAACCAAATAACTGTCTATTATTCCCTAACATTCACCGTCACCTTGTAAAATTCATTGCATGTACATTAAATTAAAGTGACAGAGGTGCACTAAAAGACCCAGGTGTCCTCTTTGTGATGCAGAGGCACAGCGGCACATGATAATGACACGGTCAAGCACACATCCTAATGGGTCATCATTGTCTCCCAATGAAGCATGCGGAGCAGCCAATTTTGCGGGGAGGACTGTAAAATGGAGGCAGGGGGAACAAACACTGTGCTGCATAGGGGAGGATGTAGGAGGAGATCAGTTACTTTGACAAACACACAATGCACAGCAGCTCTTTGATGCGCGGCAGCTCGGTCAAGCATAATGATGTTGACTTTTCTCTTTGTCTCCCTCTAACATTCCTCACTTTCTACTTCTCTTTTCTTTCCCTTCTTTCCACTCCCTTCAAATCCTTTTCGCCGCAGTCCCAGCTCCCATTATAGGCGACGGGGCAAACTCCACCGTGCTGCTGGTGTCTGTGGTGGGCAGCGTGGTCCTTCTGATTATCCTCATCAGCGCTTTCGTCATCAGCCGAAGGTGAGTGTCATCCCCTTCTTCCCCTCCGCTATCCCTCCTGCTTTCTGTCTCCTCCTCATTCCCTGCAGCTGAGGGATGTCTTCCTCGGGGGTCGGAAAAAGCAGCTGTCAGGAAAGTCATTCACAAATATGCGCACATCCGCACCGCCAGGCAGCTTGTAGAACTGGCTCACGTCAGATGAGTGATGACTTGCCACACCGGAGACGTGATTGACAGCCCCGACAGCTGAAGAGATGCAATCAGCGACCCCTCACTCCCTGTCTCCTGCATCCACCCCCCAACTCCTCTCCTTCCTTGTTGTCCCCCCCCCGCCCAACTCCCTCTATCTCCCTTATAGCTGCGGCAATCACGGCTGCTGGTTATTTTCCCCTGCTGCGGTTTTCTGTCCGCCAGGAAAATAATAAAAATATAAGAATGACACAGAGACAAATAGAAGTGAGAAAGAAAAAGAAAAAGGAAGAGCAACAGGAGGGACAATGAGATAAACGGGCAAGAATACAGAGAGAGTTAGATGGAGAGGCATCAGGTGGATTTGCAGTGACCCAATCTCAGAGTGTTAACCGGGCAGCAGGACAAAGCGCCGTCACACAGATGGGATTACATGCAGATGGGCTGTCTCACCTCAGGGTGTTAACCACACTCCCAACGTGTGTGTGTTTGTGTATTGAAGGTGTAAATGTGTGTATTCTTATGCAGGAAGAAAAAAAAAAGTTTTGCATGTGTGACTACAGAGAGGAAATATAAGTGTCACGTGTGTTGATTCCTGCCTTTGTGTGCCTTAATATGGACACTAGATCATTGCTGTGTGTTGGTGTGGAGAATGATGATGACTGAAAGAGGCAGTTGGTTGTGTGTGTGTGTGTGTGTGTGTGTGTGTGTGTGTGTGTGTGTCCTCTTTTTTTTCCATGTGATTGCCTCTCTCTCTCTCCAGCCAAGCAGGTGGTTCTCTCGGCCCTTTTTTATATGCATGCGATGGCCGCTGTCATTGTGCTGCTGTGGCCAGCCTGTGATTGTAGGGAGGGACTGCAATCACGTTGCCGTTTACCATCATTGCACAACCATTGCTCGGGGACAATGTCTCACACATGTGGTCATTCCCACCACTGACCTGTGCATCAATATGAACACAGATGTCAGGCGTCCGGAGGGATTTTTAGAGCATTTTCTTTTTGTCGTCCCTTTTTCAAGTCCTTCAAGCTGTTCCATCTTTAATGTTCTTCCAGATCAGTTCCAGCCGAATATCACTATCAATCCTGTAAAAAACAAAAAGTACACCTTTTAATAATGATGCTCTGCCTGGTAACCCGAACAGGACAACTGGCTGGTTGCTAAAAATCCAACTTTCAGTTATTGGTAAATGCAAGAAGGTAACCTCAGAATACAGAAGACTGAAAGATAGGTGTTTTCATTATCAGTATGGTGTTCAAACGTACCTTCATAGGAAGCAAAAAGATCTAAGCTAGGTTTATAGTTGACACATTGAACAGGGCACAAGGCTTCCTGCCAAATGGGCCGTCCTCTCCGCTGGCCTCGCTTACTGTTGCGGCACCGGGTCGGGTACCTCTGAACTTAAAAGCACGACTATAACTCAGCCTTATCTGGACTTCATTCAGACTGCAAGAGAGTCAGACTTTGACAGATAACAGGACGGCTAAGCAGAGCATAGCAAATAGCTCTGTTTTCTCTTTTCAAACGTTGAACCTCTATTATTTATGGAACATACAGGACTGGAAGTCTGTAGCTTTTTGGAATCTAAATGTTGTGGCAAAGATCTAAGTTATTTAGGGAGCATCACAAAATGCTCCCTTCTTTACTCATAATATAAACACACTGGAAAAGCTAAAAACAAAAAACTATTTTAATGCTAGTTTTATACCTACATACATTATTATTTAGGTCAAAGATTTACAAAAACGGTGATCGAAAATCTGCTACATATTCTAATTGCTATATCTCTAATAATAATGGAAAAATAAAGGCTTCAAAACATCAGTCTTTATATAATTTATTTATATAATGTGCTTCACTTAATGAATTGATTTATTGAAATATATTCTATTTCTTTGAATATTAATCTGTATTGTTTATGGTATTCTCACAGAACATCAACCTAGGGTGAAAATGCTGTGGTTTACAGTATTTAGGCAAATGTTTAAAACAAATAATCTTTTGTTTCCGATAATCAAATTAAGGCCAAAATTAGGCCTTTTTTTTAATTGGAAAACAAAATAAATAAAATTAGATTTACCTCATGCTCACTTGCGTATTTATGTAGTGCAGCAAAAACTTCAGGAATACTGTCAGGCATTCTGCCTTGCTTATAGTTTCTTCCAGGCTAACTGAGACACGTTGACTTCTAGTCTGACTGTAACTCTGAATATCAGATATATTGTGACATATTTTGAAAACCTAACATGACTGATTGTCCTGTTTTCCTTTTTGTCCCCAGAAGGAGTAAATACAGCAAGGCCAAGCAGGACTCTGACGAAGAGAAGCACTTACACCAAGGTAACTCATAGTTCGCCGTCCACCTACGCGCTCTGTAATTGAAAACCATTAGTGCTGTCAGGTGTGCTCATGTGCATGCACTCTAAACCGCAAACGAGTCCCATAAAATGGGGAGAAAAACAAACTATTTGGAAGTTAATGTACTTGCTTGCTAACATGTTTCAAACACCTCATTATCAAGTCATCAGCGTTGTTATTTGCGTGCCAGAAGAATTTCAAGTTAATGAGCTCCATCTTCATCAGAGTCCGCCACTATGACATGAAAAGCAATAGAGTCACAGTGTGAAGTGAGGTATGGAGGGAAGTGAGGAGGAAAAGGAGGAGGAGGAGAGGATCCAGAGAGGAAGGCAGTGTAGCCTGCAGCGTGATGGAAATAAAGAACAGATGGAGGGTGGAGAGCAGAGTTGCCTAAATGGATGAACCTCACCCTTTCTTTCTCTGTTTTTGCTTCTTTCCCTTCCATCCTTTCTTTTCTCAGGAGTCAGGATATACGTTGACCCCTTTACCTACGAGGACCCGAATCAAGCCGTCCGCGAGTTTGCCAAAGAGATTGACGCTTCCTGTATCAAGATCGAGAAAGGTATTGGAATCGGTAAGGAAAATAAAAGCTTCGTTTGGACTCTTTAAATGCTTTCAGACTTCACTTTATTTTTAGAGCAATATCACAACAATGCTAGAAGACATTTGTTATACCTTAAGAGAAGTCACGAGGCAGTAAAAAAAAAAAAAAAAATCAACACAAGCTAAATATTCTGTCTGCGCTATTCCTGTGGCCAGAGAAAAGTCATCCAATGACAAAATAATAAAGCGAAAGAATCAATATCCATTTCCTCTTCTTTTTCTGCTCCAATGGATAAGAGAACGAGGAGGCCAAAAGGGGATTAAAAAGACCCTGATCAATGTTAAAAGTGGAACCCTTCAAACCTGCAGACACGCACACACATACACATAGACACAAACACGTTTTGATTTGATTTATGGTATCTGAATCAGAACGTTCATTTATCATTGCGCCACATCTTGAATGCAGCCTGTGTGTTCTCAGGAGAATTTGGTGAAGTCTGCAGCGGTCGCTTGAAAATGCCTGGCAAGAGGGAGATCTGCGTGGCCATAAAGACACTGAAAGCTGGCTACACCGACAAGCAGAGGAGGGACTTCCTGTCGGAGGCCAGCATCATGGGCCAGTTTGACCACCCCAATATCATTCACCTGGAGGGTGTGGTCACCAAATGTACGTTCAGTATGTAGCTGTTTCCTTCTTCTAGCATTAAAATAGGACTCAGATGGGTGGGAGGGATTGTAATGAAACTCAGCTCCCACACTCGCAACATTTACACACACACACACACACACAGTTACTGTTATATCATTATTAGAGGCACAGAAAGGTCATTCATTTCTGCTGTCTCCAGTAAAAAAAATCTAACAATAAATCATAATAAATTACATATTTCAGGGAAGGTGATCATGGGGACTAACCAGTCTCTGGCACCAGCCAACATTTACAGCTGACACCATGTACAATAATTGAGTATAAGCAGTGCCTTGCAAAAGTCGTAGTAGCCTTTTAAATTCTTCACATTTTGTTTCTTACGAGCTCAAACTTAACAGCTAACTGATTACTGCGATGTCGTCCATCAAATCCAACAAGCTGGACAAGAGTAACATTATTTAGAGAGGCAGCCATTGTTGAGATGAAGCAGAAGAAGCCCTGATAGCAGTTTGCTAAGACCCTTGTAGAAAACGCAGCAAACATGGAAGGAAGTGCTCTGATGAGGCTAGACCAAAATGAAACGTTTTGGCCTACATGGAAAATGCTACGTGTGGCAGGAAACCAACGCTACACCTCACTTTGAAAACTGGGTCCTCACCATGACACTTGATGCTGGCAGCATCTTGGATTTCTTTAGTAGGGACACAGAAGCTAGTCAGAAGTGATGCTAAGATGGATGGAGCAAAGTACAGGACAATCCTGGCAGAAAACCACTTAGTACAACAAGCACCTAGAGATGTAGTAGGATTGTTTAGATCTGATTTGGTTTACATCATGTCTAAATTCAACTAGGCATCTGTGACAACACTTGAAAATGTCCCCAAATGTTTTCTGTCCAATCTTTCTAAGATTGAGCTACTTAGCACGAAAGACAAAA
Organism: Poecilia latipinna; assembly: GCF_001443285.1. Classification (NCBI taxonomy): domain Eukaryota; kingdom Metazoa; phylum Chordata; class Actinopteri; order Cyprinodontiformes; family Poeciliidae; genus Poecilia; species Poecilia latipinna. Next base: position 92,257 of record NW_015114544.1, read on the forward strand.
AGCCTCTAGCAGCAGAGCTGGTACATACCCTCAAAGACTTTCAGCCGCAATTGCAAGGAAAGGTGGCTCTGCAAACTGTTGGCATAGGGGGTTAAACACAATTTATCTCTTCAAATCATGCGTCATTTTTCTTGCTGTTTTGTACTGATTTATGTTGGTTTATCAAATGAAGGCCCACTAAAATGCATTGTTGTTTGTGGTTTAACATGATAAATATGAGGGAGAAAAATACAGAGGTGTGAACACTTTCGGAAGACACAATATATGTGTGCTGTATGGTAGAGGTAGGTTTTGTCCATATGGATTGGGTCCTGCTTTGGGGAGGGGGAGGCAGTGTTAGAGGTAGCTGGGCATTAGGATGGGGGTGTGTTGGGGGGCTAATGGGTCCAGGAACAGGCCCTTCAGCACAGCTCCAGACTCATTAATCATGGTGTCAGCTGTAAATGTGTTTGGGGTTAGGGAGTGATACCCTATCCTTCTCTATCTGCTTCTGCATGGTCACAGAACACCGGCCAAATTTCTCTCCCTGTGCCCTTGGCACTCTCCTCCTCTCTCTACTTCCCCATCAACCCCTCGTCCCCTTTCACACCTTCGCTTCATGGTATTTGTGAAGCTATAGGTGAGTGCGTGTGCAAGAATGTAGGGAAGTCTTTTTGGCGGTTACCATAGCTGATGGCCGGCCTGGCGTAGATGGATGGAGTGTCTGAATGCATTGCGACACAACAGCCCAGCCATATCTTAGCTAGATAACGCTGTCTCTACCCCTGTCATACTTGTTCGCCTTCACACACGCACGGCAATGGTGACATGCACAAACACAAGCACACTCTTTGTCCTGCTGGAGCTGAAAGTGCACAGTGGCACAGGCAGAATTGCTTATCACCTATCACACTGCTCACCACGCAGAATGACCTCTCAGACCCAGACAAAGGGAGAAAGACAAAGTAAAGGGGGATAAGAGGGAGGAAGGAGAAGAAGCTGCAGAGGAGTGGTGGCCAAGAAAGGTGCAAACAGTTGCAGAGAGGGATAGGCAGGGAAGTAGTTAGGAGCTGAGAAACGAGAGAAAGCAAAGAATGCAGGAGTGGACAGTGGTGGGACTACTGAACCGGCTGAGAGATGAAGAAGAAGCAGATGGTTTGCATGGCAGTGACAAAGGCCGACTCGAACGCCGAGGCAAAGAGAACATCCGATAACTCCCACTCTCTCCACCCATACTTTTGAGAGCTTGATACAAGGTTTGGGCAAATGAGTCCTTCACACTTGAGAGTGTCAGTGGAATCTATTAAAAATCCATTATTTGAATTGTATTCCTCTCTCCATTACAATCAAGTTAAAAGGAATTCTCAATTTGGCCTCAGTTTGCTGGCATGTCCAACTGAGCCAATTAAGGCTTATTAATAATGGAGGAACTCCAAATAGGCACTAAACTCCATAAATGTGCAAAGATCTGTCACTGAAGACTGCTGGCTGTAGTCCACCATCCTGAAGCATGTGTATACTTAGTGTTTCTATCATGTCAGTGTGTAATTAAAATCTAGCCTCCATTAGAGCTTGAAATCAGATGTGATATGTTTCAAGGCTGATTTACATAAAGTTGGAGAATGCTAATTTCCAACCGATCTGCTCTTAAAAGCAGATTGTGGCGAGGTGCAGGCGTTAGAGAGCCAGCAACTCCCCCAGCGTTGCACCCCCTGTTGCGTTTTCCCCAAACTCCACGGTTTTGTTGGCAGGTGATAATCGGCCCTCTGATGCAGCCCCTCGCCCAGAGTTCATTGCCAAAGGCGGCAGGGCGTATTCAGTAAACAAGGAATTAGCATGCAAATGGGCTGGAGGGAAGAGGGCGGGGCTGGGAAGGCGAGAGTTTAAGGTCGCAGGTCAGACGCTCCTCAGAGTTTATTGCGCAGCTGTCAATCACCGGCAGCCCCAGGCCAGGGGCTTGCAACAAAGAGAACAAAGATGGCCGACAAAGAGGACCCCCACTTCTCCTCCAACTTTAGTTCCACTTCCTCTTTCTGGGCATCACTGGAGTCCCCCATAATTAAGAGAGTGCCAATCATGCAGTGTGTAAGGGGCTGACTGACGGCCTCTTGGTGTGGCTGGAAGCCTGCTTTGGGGCCGAAGAACTTCACCTTGAAGACCCTCGTTTCCAGTTGCTCATCTGGCTTTCTGCTCCTTTTCGCATTCTGTTGGGTCACAGAACTTGTCCAAGCAGCAAGATTTAGTCAGGGTTTTTCTTCAAATAAATAAGCTTTTTATAGTGCGTTGATATCTCCCCAACTTTTTTTTTTTTTTTTTTTTTTTTTTACATTTTGTCACTGTACAATGACAAACCTCAATTATCTTAGTGGGATTTTATGCGCTAGACCAGGGGTGTCAAACTCAATTTCACCGAGGGCCACTGCAGCATATTGGCCCCCCTCAACGGGCCACATTG
>NW_015114544.1:100454-124999 GCF_001443285.1 Poecilia latipinna
AGAAACTGGCTTTCCTCTTGCCATTTTTCCGTATTGGGAACATTTGTGAGTAGTTGTCATTTTAAATGAGTCTACTACCCGAGTTATTGATCTCTGAAGGTCTTCCAGACGTACAATTGGCCTTTGGCACACATCTTCCTTATTATTAATGCCATTGGAGCTCTGGATGTATGTTTAGTGCCTTTGTCCTGCTGGAAGTTGAATCTTCACAGTCTTTCACATCGGAACAACATGATGCTGCCACCACCGTGTTCCAGCTGGGAGGTGGTGGACATAAAACATGATAGCAGTGTTCACCAGAGTTCATTAATTATCCTCAGCTCCTCACAGAACACTTGTATTTTTTTTTACAGAGATTAAATCAATGTTTCCCAGTTATTGGTTTTATTAAGACAACTCTTGCATTTGTTTTTATTTAGGGATTATAGAGTAAAGGGGGCTGGAGGAAAATGGTGAATACGCTGGTGCGGGTCTAGTTGAAAATGGATGACTAAAAACAGAATACATAGGGTATGGAGTAGAAATTTGCAGCTTGCTGCCACTTTGCTGATGGACACAACCCCCTCCAAACACACACATACAATCATGTTTAGCTCCCCCGCCCTCCCTCCCGTCCGCCCTCATTTGTAGAGACCAACGTTAAGCAGGGACCCACCGGGAAACGTCCTCCTGTTCTGCCGTCTGCCTTGGCTCAGATAAAGAAGCAGCTCCCCGCCCCCTGCAGAAAAGAAAAGGTGAAAAGAGGTGTGGCCGGGTCCAAAGGGGAAAAGCGTCTGAGCGAAAAACGCGGAAGAAATAGGGGCGCTATCCGAAAGTGACAGATGCGTTGAAATTTGACAGAGAAGAGGGAGGGCAAGGGGGCAACGAGTGACATAAGTATGGAGTCTGGGGGGATTCTGGGTGTTTGACTGCAGTCAGACTTTGCACAGTGTGTCCAATGTCACTTCACATTTGCATAAACACAAGATGGTGTGAGTTTTAATGTGTGTGTGTGGCGGGGTTTTGTTTTATTGGGGAGATTTTTGAATGTGCAGGAGAGACATGATGGTCGGGGAGCGCTAATTAAGTCACCGTGGGACCAAGATGGACGGCCTGGCAGTCAAACATCCTCACACACTCACATGCATACACTCCCTCAACATCCCGCCTGCTGTGTGGAGCTGCGATGTGCATCGTTTGCCACCATAATCATCTGCCATTGCTTCTCCCTTCTCTCTCTCTTTCTCTTTCTTTCTCCAGGTAAGCCGGTGATGATTATCACGGAGTACATGGAGAACGGATCGCTGGATGCATTCCTGAGGGTCAGTCATGCGTTTCTGTCCGCGCAGACTTGTGCACGGGTGTCGGTGTGTGACATGACTGTAGCGATGCCATCTTATCTCTGTAATGTCATCCGCTGAAATAACAAGTGTTGGTTCACAAACACCGACCCTAATCCTTATCCGCTTTGATCAACTCATGCTTTTCCTGACAAGGAGGTTTCACCTCTGTTTTTCAGGTTCACTACACGCGAGATGCTCGCTGATCCTAGGCAATACACAGAACATGCTGGGAAAGTAGGCTGACATTTAAAAGAGGAAAATGCAAAGACTAGTGACTGCTGCAAATACCTTCATGCATTAGACATTTTAAACAAAAACACATAACATAATCTAAAAGTAGCTCCTTTTTCTGCAACATGTCGAGTATTAAAGTTGTAACATTGCCGTTTATGATTGTCATTTTTTTGGTATTTTTTATTCCTTCACGGAATAATTCATTCAGAAACACAAGTGGCAAAGTCAGGGTATAGCAAGACTTTGTAAAATTAGGGTTACCAACACCCCTCAACGTCTCATCAAACTTGAGATGCAAGAGAAAGTTACTAGAATTTTCTTCAGTTGTACGGAGCGTGCAGTAAAACAGTGATGCTGTTGCTGTTTACTAAGAGAAGGAATTCACAGTTTTCTCATTCGTACAAGAAACAAAAGAAAGACACAAGAAAAATGTACTTGTTGGGAATGTTTCCAGTTCCTAAAACATGCCAGTCAAGAATAGTTTGGAGAATGTGGCTTAAAATTAGATTTGAAACCAAGTGCTGGAAATTTTCACACCACTTGTGCTGCACATTTTGGACAATGGACCAAACTCCTGACCGTTGTCATTGTGTCATCGTCATGTCCGATAGAGTAGATGGTCTCGTGTCGTGCCACCACAAGAACCTGCCCAGTAGACCTACCCAGCAGGGTGTTCTGTATATGTATGAGATAAAGCAGAAAAAGATGATATATGTGAGTACAAAATGTTGCAGTTGTTACAATGACGCAAACCAGGTTTCCACAATTCTCAGATTTTCACATTTCAAAAACACACAAATGATCCATTTCCTCAGGTGTTTTTTGTTTCCTTTTTCTAGTGATTCAAAGTCCTGACATCTACAACAGTGGGAATTTCCTCTGTTTTTTTGCAGAAGAATGATGGTCGCTTCACAGTCATCCAGCTGGTTGGCATCCTGCGCGGCATTGCATCAGGCATGAAGTACCTGTCAGACATGAGCTACGTTCACCGCGACTTAGCCGCTCGCAACATCCTGGTGAACAGCAACCTGGTGTGCAAGGTGTCTGACTTTGGCATGTCACGAGTGCTGGAAGACGACCCGGAGGCTGCGTACACCACCAGGGTGAGCGTGCGAGCGTGTGTCTTTTGTATCCGTGTGCCCAGCTGTGTATGCGCCGGTCACCTTATTTGTCAGCTTTAATTTATCAGCCCGGCATCCAATTACAGGGAGGCAAGATCCCCATTCGCTGGACGGCCCCAGAGGCCATCGCTTACAGGAAGTTCACCTCAGCCAGTGATGTGTGGAGTTACGGCATCGTCATGTGGGAGGTGATGTCATATGGCGAGCGACCGTACTGGGACATGAGTAATCAAGACGTAAGTCTGAGGAAACATGATTGTGTGTAACAGCTCGTAAATAACAGACAGTCTGTATTAGTTTTATCATTCCACCTTAAACATTAATTAAGATAAGAATGTGCAACACACAGCATGACCTGGTTTCTGTGACATTTATATTCCATTTATGATAACACAGAGTTGAATTTCACTTAAACTAAAAGTTTTTTCAAGGAAAAATACATTACAAGTAATTACATTTCCTTAAAAAAAAAAAAAAAAAAAAAAAAAACTACCAGAATCCTGGGAATTAACATCAGCATCCATCTACTGTTTTGCTAGGTGATCAAGGCTATTGATGAGGGCTATCGGCTGCCTCCACCCATGGACTGCCCTGTGGCTCTCCACCAGCTCATGCTGGACTGCTGGCAGCGAGAGAGAGCCGACCGGCCAAAGTTCGGACAGATCGTCAACATGCTGGATAAGCTGATCCGCAACCCCAACACCCTGAAGAGGACCGGGGGAGAGACCGCTGTCAGGTGACGGAGCGAGACCGCAGAAAACGTGATGCTGGGATGGCGGTTTTTATAAGACTGGCTCTTTGGTCATGTTGATGCTAAAACTGGGTGTGCACACTTAAGTTCTAGCTTTACAGACAAATGATCTAAAGAGAACCCGATTTAAAGCTACAGGTTGTTGATAAGACGGGAGTCCAATTTTTAATTTGCACCGACCCATGCGAGGGACACAATAGGAACAAAGTGCTGTGGTTGAACTAGGACAAATTTGAGATTTCTGTCCAACAAATAAAACGCACACTTCACACCACCTAGTCCGACTGAGCTTGAGCTTTGTCACAAAGAAGACTGATGAAAAGCCTTTATTTTCTGGACAGCACGTCAACCACGCAATGGGGAAGCACAGTTGTTTGAGATTAAAATATGTAATTAATTATGTACTAACCACTAAACTCACATAATGCACTATGTAGTTAGTATCTGGCCACGCACGCTCACATCTACGCTTTTTATTCACATCGCCATTAAACATTATCTAGCAGCATTTTGCGGCTGTTTTCCGCACAGATACCCTCCCTAATGGATTTCTCTGCATACTCGCGTTAATGGCGCTGTACATTCAGGAATGCAGCCACTCTAATGGGGGGGGGGGGGGGATTTACGATGTAACAGCGAGTTAGAAACAAACACGACCCTGCAGCTCCGCCGCCATTACTCTCCGGCGGCTAAAAGCGTTAAGAATGACCTGTGTGTTTACAGACTCGGCACGGAGCAGCGGGAGTCTGTTTGACTTTAACGAGTGTGTGAGCGCACGCGAGCGGGTTGCGCAGACTCACAGTCACCTAAGGGGACGAGGGGAGAGCTAGGAGGGAGTCCTCATGGAATAATTAGCGGGGCTGGATCCTATAAATGAGGCCTTTTGCAGTTACGGACCGAGAAGCGTGTGCGGGTTTAAAGGGATCTCCGCACTCATTCTGTTCCCACCTAATGAGTGGAGGTGACTTAAGGGGTCCAACGTTACCTTACTTCACCTCAGCATAGTTTTTTTTTTTTTTTTTTTTTTTTTTTTTATTGAAAAAAAAATCAAAAAAAGGGTTAGAGAATATGGAACGGTGAGAAAGTTACCAGAGCGGGACGACAGTGAATAAGTCATTGCCTCCGTGTAGATTTTTCATGGTTGAGAGGACTGTTTCAACAGAAAGGAGAGAAGCAGCAAAAAAGAAAAAAATACAGAAGGGGTGGGCGATTCGATGATGAATATGGGAAGGTGGCCGGGGACCCAGCTGTGCTGTAAAATGCACCTTCGTGAAGGGGTTATATGTTTTGTATAAAATAAGGATTAACTAACAGTGTCGGTCACTTCAGGGAGGAACTGTGTTGAACTTGGCCTGCGTTCAGGTAGCACCCACAAGGCAGCGACGCAAACCAGAGGCGACCCTGACAGATGTGCGTTTTCCCTCAAAGCAGAACAGCTAAAGAGAAATGTAGCGTGGTGATTTTCACAGCCTGTGGGTAGTTCTCCGTCATCAGACAGGATGTGATATTCATCACACAGCAGAATGAGAGATATTTTTCATGTAGTGCTGATGTTGTACAGAGCTGAGGAGTATTTCCCCCTCACACACTTCTTCTCTCTTTAGTTTCTCGCACACTAAAATGTTTCAGATCAGCAACACAATCTTAGTGTCAGACAAAAATAAACTGAGTAAATAAAAATTTCAGTTTTCAAATCGTCATTGTCTTTATTATGGGAGTAATAATTCATCTCTGAAATACGTGTGTCTTTATATTTCAAGTCAAAGTTTCAAGTCAGCTTGCAAACTCCTTTGTAAGTTATAGTTTGGATTTTTGACTTGGGCAGAAGATTTAACACAGATAATAAGAACAGAGCTCGAGTGGAAGATGGTGGTATTTACTCAAATAAAAAAGGACAAAAATAAAAAGTCTTTTTTTTTTCTATCTTCCACCCACTTCAGGCCCAGCACCACCCTGCTGGAGCCAGGGAGCCCTGAGGCGTCCTCCGCAGTGGGCACAGTGGAGGACTGGCTGCAGGCCATTGGCATGGAGAGATACAGTGACAACTTCACTGCAGCCGGCTACACCACTCCGGAAGCTGTGGTCCACATGACACAGGAGTGAGTACAAACGGGTGGTAACAGAGACAAAAAGGAAGGAAAGACTGGAAACAAAGAAGTAAAATTGATTAATAATAACAACTTTTTAAGTTTCTATGACCTTAAATAGCTAGAAAAATCCTTAAACATATCCCAGCAATGATCACACTTGTTGATGAAAAAATAATCCACACCTTTAAGACATGAAAGAACTTGATGTTCCTCATAATCTGCCTCATGTCTATACCTGTGTTTTTAATACATGAAGACATGACAAAAATGTCACGAGCTGAAGATGTTAAATTCTGCATCTTTATTTGCTTCCTACAGTCTGCTAATTGGTGACCATATAAAAAATGTCTTTTTAATTTGTATTTAAAATATATTAGTGCTTTATAATAAATGAAGCATTGGTAATTCCAACACAATTCTATATGGACTTTAATCTTTTTCTTTCTTTTTTTTTCTACCGTTAGAAAACGGTAGAAAAAAGCAAGCAAAACAGAACTAAGTTTTGCTTACTCGTAAGAAAAAAAAAACTTATACAACAGAAAAACTGTTCAGCCAATTCCCAGTGATGTAAAATTCATCATCTATATATATTTTTTTAATTTTCTAAAAAAAAACAAAACATTTTTTTCCTCGTCTTTTTTTCAGGGACATGGCACGCATAGGCATCTCCTCTGCTGCGCATCAGAACAAGATCCTGACCAGCGTCCAGAGTATGCTGTCCCAAATGCAACAGATCCAAGGCAGAATGGTTCCTGTCTGAGAGGAGGAAGCAAAGGAATCAAAAAGACTTTTTTTTTTCTTACAAAAAGAAAGAAAAGATAATAAAAAAAATTTTAAATATAAAGAAAAAAAGACAAACTATGAAGAAATAGTTTACCTCATCAACGCACTTTAAATTGGATCTAAAAGAAAACAAGACCTTGATGATGAAGAAGAAAAAAAAAAAGGTGTCTAAACTGGCACTTTTTCAAAAATCTGACCTTTACCTTCCCCCTTTTTTGTTGTTTTGGAGAATGGAACACTTCTGTCTGCAGCATTTTTTTGGATTCACGGGGCGGGCGGCTGAAAAAGTGCTTCCAAGAGGCCAATCTGGAGTGCCTTTAAAGGTCTGGAAGGAAGGAGGGAGGTATTGGGATCTGACATTTCTTCCTCCTCTTGGGCAAACAGCTATCTCTTGGAACTTTCCCTCTGGAATAGTCCAAGGAACAGACTTTTTGAATTTCCTGTGACTGTGTTTATAGTACATGACTTGTTTCTGCGGGACTCAAAGGCTGCCCCGGCCACCGTTGTTCTCTTTCTCTCCGTCAGCTGGATCTGTTTGATATCTCTTGGAAAGTGGAGGATGCTACCTGCGAATATCTCAGAGGTTGAGGGCTGCAGTCTTTGGGGAGATGTTGGTGCAGTGAAAGCTTATTTCAAGGAGTTTTTTTTTTTTTTTGTGGTCTTGCCTCTCTTCTGACCTTGTTTTTCTCCCAGAATGCCAGATTTTGCTGCCCGCTGGGCGTTACTGAGAATGTCTTTGATCTTCCGAAGGAGACTTCCCACACCCCTGTCTTCCCAAAAAACAATCCCTCCTACACCTTCGATAAAAACACACTTTGGATTCTTCCATTTGTCTCCCATCGGAATCAAAGCCCTCACCTCGCCGCTACAGACTATTCGTAACCACTCTGAACGGACGCTTGTTCGGAACGCCTGAATTGGTTGCATAAACCGGAGGCAAGATGATGGATTTTACTTTCTCTCAAAAGGATAATGTGGATATAAATGGAAACGCAGTCATCAGCTCCAAGAAAAGAAAAGAAAAAAAGAAGAAAAAAAAACTAGAAAATATTGGAGGATTACTGAAGCTGTCATCAAGGTGAGTACTTTTCCATTCTGCTGCCCAAACCAACAAACACATAAAGAAACTGAATTAGGCTTTCCTTTGTTGTGGTGTTGAGTTTCTAATGTCATGCATGTGCAGCTACAAAGTGAGAGTCACCAGATCTCCCCTGGACCTCCCCAACACTGGCCCCTGTGCTCCAGAAGCCGTGTTAATTAACACGCAGGTTGCACCACCTCAGGCAACCGGAGCAGATCAATAGGCACTGTTCTGTGATCAGTCTGCAGGCCTGTTGCCTCTGGCATCTTAATGAGAAGAATTAATCAGAAGCTGACACCCAGTCAGCCAAACGGAGCTTTTGGAAAAGGGTTTGGAAAATTTAAAGATCCCACTACGAGGTGCAGCTGCGGTCTCGGTGTATTTGGGTGAACAATGGTGATGTCACTGTTTCTCCTCTTGCCTGTGCTCTCTTGAGAAATGTGCATTTTTTAAATGAGTTCAGTTAATTAGGATGGTAAAATACAGATTTAGCTTACACAGCCAGTTGATTCTCTACTGAGCTCCATAAGCACTTTTCTCAAGTCGGAGCTCCAATGTTATTGGATGTGTGTAAAAGATTTTTTTTTTTTTTTTTTTTTTTTTATGAAAACACCACTGTTAACCCAAAATGGCACTTTTTGCTTCATTTCTCTAGTGGTGAGCATTTGAGATTTACTCGATGCAGATGTGCATTTTTGCCCTATTAGAGTGAGATTTTTATACTTTTTTAAAATAGAAATCGTAAAGTCTTTGTTTATTTATTAGCTATTTAAAATGCCATTTTATTATTAGTGGGATCATGAACATCTGGTGACTTTTACCAGATAACAAACTTGGCTGATTTGCAAGCTTTTTGACAAAATGAGGGACTCCTATTCAGTTTTAGTTAAAAGAACTGACAGAACACATTAAGAATAGGGAAAAAAACAATAAACCCATTAAAATGATACCTTAGGGAACAGCATGGTTTTGCTTTAAAGATGCACATGTTTGACATTTGTTCTATTTTTTTCTGTTTTGATCGACAAAAATGTGCAGATGCCTCTTCTGTAAACATTTGAATCTATTGATTTTTCAATAATATATTGTATATTTATGCTGGGCAAGTAAAAGAAAACCAGATTGTTTCTAATTAAGGGAAAAACATTACTCACGAGGGCTTTAAAATTGAACTGTAAATATTATGAATATGGTCCGTGGTTTGGTGTCTGACTATTTTCTGGACCATGCAAGTTTGTATGTTATCTGTCCGTCACATCATTTCACCAGATCAGCGGATTGTGAGTTCACCAGGAAAATTCTCAAACGACGACGAGGCACAGAAAAGCACAGGAACGCACCATCTTCAATGATGTTGCGCAGCTTTTTTTAATCACCAGTGCCCTTTATTTAAACGTAATCTGACAGGAAGGGAGCAGAGAGAGCAAAGGCTCAGAGGACTGGGCACTCGCTCCAACCTCTGCGCCACCCAACAACATGGAGGGCAGCTCCATGTTGTTGACGGATAAAATCCCGACGGGTAACGTCTAAAAGCTTTTACCAGTAACTTTTGGTGAACTTGGACCGACCTGCGGAGTGGCAGCTTAGTGAACCAACAGGACCTCAGTGCAGCAACATGCTCCTCATTTGGCTGAGAAAACAGCTGCAAATTTAACAACAATTTGAATCTTGTTCATCTGCTAGCATGGCGTCACACATATAAAGTTTGTCAATTTGACTCTTGTTTCAAGAATCGTCTCTAAAGCTTGTGTCTTAAATAGCTATTAGCTAACTAATTTATTTCTTCACTTTTCTCTGTGCGTATTCAAATATTTCTTCAAATTTCTTCATGAGAAACTGTTAACGACTGAACAAAAGCGTTATCACAGCTTGCCAACATATCCTGCTCCAACAGCACCGGCTCAAAGTCATCAAACACAGATGCTGTATAGCTGCCTATTTGTGTGCTTTTGATTTGTGCCAATAAATCAAGGACGCATATCGAATATCGCACACATATACTTTGCATTATCTCTGCCTGGCACTCTCTGACGCTGGACTTTTTTGGCCGGGGAGTCCAATGTGCCGTCGAGCTGCAGAGCAGCGTAGTTGGTTGGAATTAGATGCAGAGTAGAAACAGTTTACATTGAAAACCGCCGTGACTGATGCAGCTTCTCAGAACCTTCTTTTCTTTCTTTCTCCCCAGATGCTGCCGTCCATCAATAACACGGGGATCTTGGCCTCGTTTGCCACGAGTGGATATTTCTTTTTTTGCCGCTCTTCTTCCTTCTTCCTTGTCGTCCTGCTTCCTTCTCAGCCTCTCCTTTTGGGGCGTCTCCTCCACCGATGAGAAGACAAATCAATTCACGCACGCCTGGGATGTTCACCGTAGCAGCATCTCGGCTTGACAGCGTAGCCACCCCTGTGGCCATCCGGCGACGAGTTGGAGTTGCTATGAATGAATTTAACAGCTTAAAAAAAAAAAAAAGATAAAAAAACAAGAAGAATGTAATATAACAGAGAAAACCTGCTTTGGTGGATAAAATACTTTTTTAATTCACTTCAATTGTGATTTTATTTGATCTCTTTGCATGTAGAGTAAATAGGGTTTAATTTGAGTGTGAGAATGAGATGTGTGCGTGTGTGTTCTCTGATTGACATTTGTAATTGTGTCTGTTTTCATGCCACTGTTGAGAAGGGAGGAGATAACAGAGCTGTATAGTTTTTGATATGAAAAAAAATGAAAAAGCCTGGACTATATTTTTTTTCTTTTTGTGTCATCTGTAAAAAAAAAAAAAAGAGAGAGAGAGAGAGAACATAAGGTGTGTTGCTCACGTCATTTATGCTTTCCTCAGCAACAGCATTTAATGAACAGCTTTTCTGGAGTGAAACCCATTTGGAGCGGCGTTGCAGTTGGACACAACCGAGACACTAAACGTCTCCAGCGCATACAAAAAGCAGATTGGAGTTTGGACTCTTCGTGCTCGTTATGAATCATGGAGGAAACACTTTCTGGATGTGAGAATGGGCGCGGTCAAAAGTGACGCACCTGGACAGAACAAAGGATCAGAGGGCGAGGGAGGGGGGGAGGGGGGGATGTCTAAAGAGGATTTGTTGTTTAATTTTCCGGAGTACATCATAAAGCTACAGGTTGACCACAATGGACTATATTCGTTTTCTTCCTTTTCTCTACAAACTATATACTCATGTGAATGTTTCTGAACTCTTGAGAGACGATTCATATACAGTAATAGAACACCTCCATCCTTAATAGAGCTCTGCAATCCTTTCTAATTGTTTTCCTTTTTGGGGGGGGGAGTTACTTCTTGAAAATGGACCTGCTTGGATATATGCAAGATATGCTTGGAAGGAGAAGGAAACCAGAATGTACTGTAAAATACTTTTTTCCTTTACTTAAATGTCAGATAAGTTTAAAAACAAAAAAAAAAAGAAAGAAAAAAATGAACATAACGCAAGGGTTAATGTTTGTCATTGTATGCCTTCCGATGCCATAATGATCTAGACATGTAGATCTAACATCCTCTTGATCCTTTTTGTATTTTTTTTTCTTTTTTCGGACATTATAATTTTTTTTTTGTTGTTTTGTTTTTGTTTTTCGGTTAAGGAGCTATAGGTACATGTAACTTATGTCATTTATTTATGTCCTTTTATATCTAGTTTGTAAAATAATAGCCTAAAGTGAAGTAAATAAACGGGGTGCCAAGGTGCATTCTTATTAAAGTAGAAACTATGTGACTGACTCTGTGCCTTTTCTCTGCACACGGCCTCCGGTTCCTCATGCATTTTCATCCAATCACTAGAAACACTAGTAGTACTGTAGAGACACAATGATCAGCTAAAGATTTCCAACTTTTAGTTTTTAGAAATTTATGTTGCACTATAGCAGTTAGCATGGAAGGCATTACTAAAACAACAGCCTCCATTTAGTAAAGAAAGAAGACACTTACCTTAAGGTGTTAGTTGGGATTTTTTGAACTTCACTTTTAAGTGAGGTGGTTTTAAGCTGCACAGTGGTGCAGTTGGTAGAGCTGTTGTCTTGCAGCAAGAAGGTCCTGGGTTCGATTCCTGGCTAGGGGTCTTTCTGCATGGAGTTTGCATGGGTTCTCTCTGGGTACTCTGGCTCTCCCCCCCCCATACAGTCCAAAAACATGACTATCAGGTTAACTGGTCTGTATAAATTATCCTTAGGTGAGCGTGTGTGTTTGTGTTGCCCTGTGACAACACAAACAACATTAAGTAACTTAGTGGGGTCAGGCATGGGTGTAAGAAAATGGATGGATGGGTTTTGAGGTATTATCTCTAATCGTTTCATAGACAGCTGTATCTGGAATTTATACATTGCAATACCAACTATTCAAAGTACTTTAGAGCTACTTTTCCCAGTGAATGTGGTATAAAATACACCTTTCATACTCATACATACACCAGCACGTATATATTGGTTGGCAGCCGGGGATTACAATAAGTCAAGTTTGAATTGTGGTTTGCTGAAAAGCAAGTCAGATGTATGCGATCGATATTCACATCAGTAGGACAATACGCTTTCTTAGTTTATTAACGGTCTACAAGTTTTGTCTCAAACGTAATGACGTTACGCTTCCAGTCATACGACATCTGGAAATGTTTTAATTTTTGGGACTCTGGCGTTAGGTTGGCTGATCATTTGTTTAGATCAGGTGGGACTCACCAGACGACCCGAATGCGAGTCGTCTTTTCTCTGTAAAATTGTCCACATTGAAGACTGTCCAAATGATCAGTTCTGCTCAAGTAGGCTAAACATTCTGCCAGTCATCAGTCTGTCCCCATTTTCCACTGAATCACATTGATCCATTTAGTAAGAGGGAAAAGGGTTAAAATAGCACATCAAGCAATCTACTTTGTTTTATACTTCTCACACTTACCTGACTTAACTGAAAGGAGAAACGCAGATTCTCAGAATGATAGAAATGGCCGCTCTTTTGGTAAGTTGAGGCTCCGTTCAGCACATGCTCAGCAGATAACATAACTCTGGAAGTCTCAAAGATTGGCCCTCGACTCCTGTCAGGCCTTTAGCCTGTTGCTTGTGCCATTTTCCGCTTGACAAAGAACTTGTGTGTTTGTGTGTAATCAGGACAGCATCTTCTTGCTCTCACTTCCAGCAGCGATAAAACTCTCATCGACTGACTCTTTGATTAAGTTTGGAGGAACGATAGTTTGAGGTGAGAAGGAAAGGACGGTTTTAGAAACAGAGCTCATGTAAACCTTGAGCCAAATTGTTTTTTTTGTTGTTGTTTTTTTCCACCTTCTACAACATCAGCAGTGAAAAGGCTTTAACAAGCATTAAACCCCTGAAGGTTGCAGAGGAAGCCGGCTGCTATCTGCCTCAGAGGAAAAGTATGCCTCCGCTGCAGACTGCTGGCAAGCTTATCGTGGAAGTAAAACAGAAGATTGGCCAGGCTGAGATTGATTAATTTCCTCTGTCTGAGAACACCCTTTTTGTTATTTTGATAAATTGCGAATTATTAAATTTATAGCTGAAAAGTTACTTAATGTTATTCTAAAGAGTGCTCCATGTGTCCATATCAAGTTTCCCCACAATTACAAAAACCTTTCTTTTTTATTCAAAAGTATGTATGCATAATATTTTCACATAGAATGACAGAAATAATGGGGGGGTTTTTTATTCAAAATGTTGCAAATTGTGATTTATTTCTCTTAATTTTCCACAGAAGTTGAATGTTCCACACAGGAAAATGCATCTAAAAACTAAAATAAAATAGCTCACTACAATTTAAAAGACTTAAAATATTTCTTATAGTGTGTATTACAGCTATAAATTATTTTGTTTTAAAGACTCAGGTTGGTTTTGTAGCTGCAGGCAGATTTTTATCTGAACCAAATGTTAAAATGACTCCAAGGTTTGTAAAGGTTTCTGTGTTAGACCAACACAAAATGTACACAACTCTTAAGTGGAAGGGAAATGTCAGATGGCTGTCAAAGGTGACTTAAAATAAAAATCTGGAAAAGGCTTTCAAGCCCCCTTTACTCTAAAAACCCCAAAGAAAATCCCAGATTGTCCAATTGCCTTCTGAAGAAACTGATTCTATGTGTAATTTAATCACTGTATGAATCCAGCCTCTGAGGTTTGTTGGAAAACATTAGTGAACTAACATCATCATGAAATCTTAATAATACTACGTAGGTCAGGAGGAAAGAGAGCGTTTATCCGAGAAGCAACCAAGGTATCCATGGTAATGATGGGGGAGTTGCAGTGAGCCACAGCTCGGGTGGGATTATCTGGTAACAGAACCAGCATCACACACTCCACACGTCTGGATGCAGTGGAAGAGAAAAAAAGACAAAAATCGTTGTTAAAACAGAGCCTTAAGAAGTATTTTTAAGAAGCAAAGTTTCCCACAGATCGCGAATGGGACACATCAACCGTGTGGTAGAATGTGTTCCTGTCAGCTGAAAACAAAACTGTAGGGAATGTCAAACCAAGACTCCACAAGGCCCTGAAAGCAACATCCCAGAAGTGCAACATGTTGATGGCAGCTATGGGGAGGCTTTTCTTCAGCAGGGATGTGTAATCTGTGAGGATATTATGGAAATATGCATGGAGCTAAATGAGGATAATCCTGGAAGAAAACCCATTAGAGACTTAAAAAAAGACTTATGACTGAGATAGGGTTTTGTCAGATGGTTGTCAAAGTTGTCAAAGGTGACTTTGACAACCATCTGTTGTCCAACAGGACAACAGGACAACAACCCAAATAATACAGCCAAAGTGGCAATAAACTGGTTTAAATCCAATCATCTTCATATTTTGGAATAGCCCAAAGTCCAGACCTGATGAGATTTACACAATTTCTAATTGAGCTACTTTGAAAAGAAGAATGTCTTTAAAAGAAAAATCAGTCTCTGAATGAAAAAGCCTATAGAAACATATATTGAAAGACCTATATGTATAAAGCTAACGGGATAAACAAACACAGTTCAGAACTAGAAAATGTGCTAAATGTGCTAAGAGAACCAAATAAGGACAGAAAAACAATTGATAAGACCATTTTTAAATCCCAGAACAGAGAGAGCAAGATAAAACAATCCAGACACCACAATTTTAGACTTACTTTACTAGAACGTAAAGTAAGTCAAAGAAAAGTTCAGGTGGCTGAGAGTCAGCTGGCATATTGCTCTTTTCCTCACACAAACAGTTTCATCCAAAACCTCATTCAGACAATGTGGCTTGGTTAAGAATAAAACACAGATGGTGAGGAAAACAAACCCACCGTTGTGTTTTACAGGAGACTTATTTAAGACGCTTTGAATTTATGATAAAAACTCTGACATACCATTTCATTTTTAACCAGATCTCTCTTTTTATTAGGTTTGTTTGTCACTACTAAAACTCTCCCAAACACAGCGAGGCTCTGAATGAAATTCTGACTGATTAGAAATGCAGTCCAGAGGCAAGCAGGATAAGAAGTTTTTTGCCAGCAGTTCCACTGATTACAGCATCCGATCATCTTAAACCCAGAACGTCTGTCATTTCTAAGCCTTGCCAGAATTCTGTTACAAATTCTGTTCGAAGGAGGCCTGCAGCCTGAGGCTACATTTTCATTTCCTCATCCTCAGAGGGACACTCCAGAGACATAATTCACTGACCGGTGTCTTACCTTTACACTTACGTTGAACCACAATTTACTCTTTTTTGCCTTAACTCTGATGAAGATAGTTGTTACACGTTACATGTTTTATCATTTATGCAGGTTTCTTGGTCAATCTAGTTCTTCAAATTCTTATTTTTCTGAATAATTGTGGTAAATAATAAAGCAACTATAGAAAATAACTCACAAAGGACTTTGTAATTGTAATTTACGCCTACCTGTAGCCATCCACTGCGGATCACCAGGACTCTCACAGAGTGCCCCTGTACAGCCCAGAGCTCATTGCCCACACTAATGCTGATTATAACACTCTCATTCACTGAGGTGCTGCAGAACACACAGCAGGTTATGAAAATTGCAGACCAGATCATGAGCAGTAGTAGAAAACAACAAGACCTGATCTAAGAAAACCAGTATTAATAAATTATGTTTTCTCCATTTGATAATGTTTCTCAAGGAAGCATAATCATGCAAATCTGGACTTTATTCTTTCTTTTTTCCTATCTCCTCAGTATATAGTGCACATAACTACATCAAAATGTTGTAGTTTGGGTGTACACACCTCTGTAAAGTAAAATTTGTTACGTATAAGAAAAGAAAATCAGATTTTTTTCTAAACTTTTCGATTTGCAATGCAGCCTGTAAAGCCTTACTGGGAACAATACTGACATATTTTTGGAGCAAAAATAAAAACTAACAAACTAAAATACTGTGGCTGCATAGGTGTGAAATCTGGCTACATACCTGTGTTTACTACCAGGCAGTACACACCTTTCATCACTCCAAGTACCTCTGAATAGTTAGGGAAAGTTTTGTTTCACCGTTTCCTTTTCCTCACATTTGTATCTCAAATTACCGACCACAGAGTTTCCCACTTGTCAGAGAGCTCTCACTGTTAAAAATATCAGTGACTTCCCATGACATTATCAAGAACTTAACCTACCTCCAAAATTGAGGAAATGGCAAAAATAAAACTCATTTGAGAGACTTCCAAAAATCTGCACGCTCTGATTAAACCAAAGTGAAACCTTTTAGCTAGTACTCTAAACAAATGTGCTTAGCATAAAAAATGACACTTCAGTTCATAAAATGACCACACCACACTGAGGTGGAAGGAACTATAAAATCATGTTCAGCCCTAAAGGCACCTTTGTCTTGAGTACAAATGCAAAGACTTATGGCAGGTCCCCCTAAATTAGTTTCTTTTTAGGGGTCGGACTCCAACGTCAAGTGAAAGCAAACAGTCAAACCCGATTACGCCCACACTGCTCAGAAGCTCAATGGTTTTGTCAGACAATTTAATTAAGAAACAGTAAGGTGAAGTGCTTGCCCTGAAAACAGGCTTAACTCCTGCCGCTCAGCACTGTCACTTCAATCTTTTTGACTAGGTCACTTTGTTTCGTAATTAAATTTCCTGATTTCAGATAAAACCCTCTCTGTTGGACCTCTGAGCCACTCACAATGGGACGCAACCCTTCACACTTATTCTGTCTTTTGTGTTGTCATTATTGAGTGCATCCTTAAATCCATCCAATATTAAAATCTTTAATCCAGCCCACCAGTGTTAGTCACAAAAAGTGTCTTTTCTTAAAGAAAGAGAAAACATGGGGCGGGGGGTTGAGGAGAAAAAAAAAAGTTGATGTCGGGATGCTCATTTGAACAATAAAAGGGTGGAAGAAAATTGCAAACAACCAAAAATAACCTGACTTGTAAAATGCCTCAGAATATTGATTTGGGGGCTTCCATTAGAGCTGGTCCAGCATGTGACCTCAGAGGACCTTTGATTGACAAGGTGGAGCACCTGAGAGGATAGACCCAAAGCAAAGTAAAAGGGAAGTGAAGCATGCTTGAAATAAAACAAAAAACAAAAAAAAAACAAGAGTAAAACCTGACAGGACAACAGCAGGTCTAACTTGAAACCTCTCACCATGTCTCCACTCTGACATATAATTAAAATTAAATTAATGGAAAGTAAGCAAAGTGAAATAGAGAACTAAGAGAAAGAGGTAAACAAATACTATTGGTTAAGTCAATACAAATTCAGAACATTGTGTTTGGATCTCCACAGATGTTATCCACTATAAAGTATCTTTGTCTTAATGGTTGCTTGTTTAGCTCTATCACTACCTGAACAGCCTGGATTCAGCGTATATCAGATTTGATTTCTTGAACTACTGTACAGTAAAAACGTCGCATAAGAGTGATGCAAAGGTGGTTAAATTTAGCAATTTAGCATTTAATGGAAAGGTTAAATCTATTTAGTCTGTTGGGACAAATGATTTAAGTACTTATTCCAATTTCTGAAATCTCATTCACATAAACACATTGTTTTGTGTCACCTCGTAAGCTGGATGTAATGATCCATATCTTAAAATGTTTTTTTCTGATTAAAAACAAATGTGTGAACAAAAAAAAGTTCATTTTCAGATTTTTATGTAAATACTTGAAATTTGCATGCAAGGTTTTCATAGAATGATAATCTCATACCCGCCAGCACCTAAAACACAGTAAAAACAGTGAAGCTAAACCATTTTTAGATCGATAATATGCATCAGTGTCATCAGTGTTTACAGAAAATATTTTATTATTTTCAAATTAACAGCTGCAGCAAACCTGGACAACCAAAGAGTTAGAGTTGATTTAAGTCCACAGACACCAGATCAACAGCAAGAAGAGCCTTGGGGTGAAGCAGATTTCGTAACTTTCACCACTTGCTTTGTGCAGGAGACCTTCTGTCTCTCCAGAAGCAGGACCCCGTCTGATTGTGGGTCTCCTGGGAGAACGTGGAGCTTTATCAACCTAACCACACTAATCTCTCCTCTAGGCCAACGGGAGTCGCTGGGTGGTCTGTTCCCAAATGAACCCAACCGAAGGACGCCTACTTGACCACTCGATCTTCTTATCCTGAACAACTGGCCACACTGCTGGCCCCACCTGATAGACTAACCTTTGACTTTTCTCAAAGTGCGTACACACGCTGAACAGAACCAAATCAGCACAAGCAAACATGCTAATCTCAAACGCAAAACACGTTTTCCTTCCACCAGATCTCAGAGTGCTAGGGGTTACAAGGATTTTTGCCTCTATTCTTGCAAGAAAGGAGAAGGTTAATCAAGCCAGCCCTTACTCCCCTCTTTCTCCTGACCCCCCCACAGGGCCTGGATGGGAGCCTGATGAAGGTTCAGCAGGCTATCAGCTCCAGCAGAAACCTTGTTATCACAGCGAGAACTATCTGAAAGACTGAAATGGACAGACAGCTATGTATATATAGAAAGACAAAGGCAGAAAATTGAAAAATAGAAGTTGAAAAAAAAAACTATTGGAGAACTTTTGAGATATTCAGGTTATTCAGTTCAAATCTTTTGCCTCCAAAGACGTTTTTTTTTTTTTTTTTTTTTTTTTAATTTAGAAAGTTGACACTGAAAAGTAATATGAGAAAATGATTGGGTGAACGACACTGAGGGTGGGGGGAAAAAAAGACACATTGTGACATAACAGCTATCCATCTTCTACTGGTTTGATCTCTGGTGAGAAAAAGGAGTGTAGATAAAAGGAGACAAAAACTGGGTAATACCATCGAGAGTCAGGCTCAGGGACTTTCTCTGTCCGCCACGGCTTTGGCCTTTGGACTGATGACAGCAGTCAGATTTGCATCAGAGCTCACAGGTGTGAGACATATGCACAAACATATGTCTCTCTATCTTCACAAGGACTTCCATTAATTTTTGCCTAATCCATACGCAGCACGTCTTCTTATAGGGTCCGGGGTTTGGCCCTACAAGATGCAGCGGGTCCTCATAATGTAGTATTTGTTAGGAAAATGGTCCTTACAGTGTATCAAATACATGGCCACACACACACACACACACACACACACGCGCATTCACTGCTAAGGGCTCATTCCTTACAGTTTTAATCCCCATTTTTCAGCAGGTTGGAGAAAGGAATTAAAATAGCGGCCATACGGGGAGGGATTGTAGTACAACATTGTGAGATAAGATCAAAACTGTAAAAGTGCAGTATGTCAAAGCTTAGCAGCGCCTTTCAACAAAAGTATTCGTCCATGTCTCAGCGTTGTTTGCTAAAATGAGATATGAGGGTTTATAAAGAAAGATAATGTGGTTTTACATTTCACATTGCGAATGGATTACAACTTCAACTCATTGGCCAAAACAAATACCATCCAGACTCAAGATTTGCTTTGGTTTTATTGGGTCATAAAACACTGAACATATTACAGACTTTTTATGGCCACAGTATATTGCAGGATCACAGCGATTCCACGAAGCGATCCAAAAGCATAGTGCAAAATTCTTCCGTTAAAACTTGCAAGTCATAACAATTTGACGGACTAAAGAAATATTGTCTGAGTACTGGTCATTTTGGACCTTCAACAAATGTAGCTTAAATTGTTTTATGAGGTTCTTGAGTAGGAAATGGAAACGGTTACACGGAAAGATTTTAATCACATACTAATCTTGGGGAATTTCATACCTGCTCTGGTAACTAACAACTTAAAGTCATTTTTTTATAATCTACTTCAAGTAAACTGTTACAGTAAATATGTGCCAGCAGCAAGTTGCTTAGACTTATTTTGTTTTGATTAGTGGTCATATTTGAGGTAATGTTAGTTATATTTCTCAAGAGTTGGCTGAGAAATACGGGATCAGAATCAAACTAATGGAATATGGTTTAATAAATCAATTGTAATGCAAATCCTCAATATGCCATGAAATTTGAATTATTCATAAGTAGTTAAGAACATTGGTTCTGGATGGTTTGTTTACAAGAGGGATGAACAAAATGCCAATGCTTTGATACAAAATAGGGGTACAAATTATAGCAGAGGTAAACAGCTACGCAAAAGTTTGGGAGACTGGAATACTGGTGTTCAAGCTACGACATAAAAGATTGAGCCGTTTAAGATACAAAATTAAACAAAGCAAATCAACAAAGACCAGTGAAAATGATAAAAGGATTCCAGGTCAATTTGCCCGTTCCACGTTGCATATTTCCATTTTCTACCTACCCATTACTTAAACCATTGAATATCAGTTGACTTTTCTTTATAATACATAAATCAAAAGTACCTAACTTTCACAGAATCGTTTCTGAAAACTTTGTATGACACCTTTGCTGTTACAAAAATATGACCAAATATGATCAAACCAAAAGAACTTTAACCATCCCACAGCTGGTAGACATTATTCTATAGAGTCATATAACCACAGGTTCTTATGTCATTTTTTTAGTTCATGCATACATCAAGGTTTTAGCCAGAAAAAAAAAAGAAAACACTTTGGGAATTATCTTCCTAAAGAAAAAGTGCCATAATGGCCTCTTTAAAGCAGAGAGAAATAAAAGGTGATTCAGTATTTTTATACAGTTTGGGGTTCTCAACACTCAAACTGCTTTCCCAGCCCAGAACAAGTTGTAATGCATTAATTCCCATATCGCCTGCAAGTACAGTATGGAGTGCAAAGAGTTACTTGCAGGCTGGGAACGGCTGAAGTCCCTCAGTGATCCCAAAAATGGTCAAAAGCAGGTAGAACATTAAAGCCTTGCTAAATTAAGACGGATCAGCCAAACCAGAGATCGCATATGGGGATGTGAGGAAGACGTATGCTTTTCAGACACGATAAATAAGAGCTTGTGTTCTTCACACAGTTAAAATGAGTTGTGAATAATGAGCATGCAGTGAGAACTTCGAGTAAGCGAGGCTGTCATTTGCTTGCATATTTCTGAAACATTTTCTCTCCTCTGGTCTCAGTGAACTAGCGTCATATTTAAGACATCATCCGCTCTCTGAACTCGGGGGCCCCTGCAGTCCTGGCTCCCGAAGCCCCCCTTGGTGTGAGGAATGGTGGAGCTGGGCTGAGTTCCTCACCCACAGACGACCCCATCGACTGAGCAGCTCTCCACCAGCTAAATGATTGATGCTAGCTTTAGCTAACTAGACTCCTGAGTCCTAAAACAACTATGGCTGGCTGGCCAGTGGGCTGCGGCCCGTCTGTGTTGGTATGCGTGCGTGTGTTTGGGTGTGTGTGTTATCAGCCCAGGAGACTTCGTACAAATAAATGTGCTGGAAAAGACGCGCAGTGTTTGTGTACGTTTGTGAGAAAATGTGCTTGCGGCTATAAAAGTTTAAAATAGCAAGACCTTTTAAGTAGTTTGGAAAATCGTGTAGAGAAGGTGAGAGTCGTTGCATTTCTGTGAGCGCAGCGAAAATCAGAAGTTTGCATACACTTTTTTTTATTGATTTAGGTGTTATTGTTGCTGGGTGGAATGTTGATACAGGAAATGTATTCGGTGAGTCTTAAAAACAATTACAACATTGCAGTTCATATTGTGGGCTTTCTGTAAACCCCACAGGATAAAAATAATATGTACATACAGGTAGAAATACAGATGCACACAAACTATTATTTGGTTAATTGGACCTTAGTGTTCCAAGTTAATTATTACCCTGCTTTATGCTTTCCAGAAATAGGAAAGCATAAAGCAGGGTAATAATTAGCAATTTAAATGAACATCACTAGCTTTGTCAGAAAGAGTTGACAAAAACCCAGCAAGAGTCTGAAGACCGATGAAGAGTTTGGTTGAGCTTCAATCAAAATCAGTTCTAGGGCCTTGTTTACGTTTTATGTCTGGATTAATTAAAACCTCTTGCATCAAATAAAAAAATTATTGAAATTATTTGTTGTACAGTCCACCTTGGAATTTGCTTTAATTAATAAAGCCCAAAATCAAAATGAGATTCATGCTCATGTCGAGGGATTGTAAACGTCTGGCCTGCAATATATAAGCTCAATTTTTTTGAGATTCTTCTTCAGTTAAGAAGAATCTCATATCCCATATACCCTGCAGTATGGAGACTGTACTTTCAGTCTCCATACTGCCAGTATGGAGACTACATGTACGGTACATGTTGGAGAAATTGTTACATTTAGGACTTTTTTATTTCAATGTAAGACAGCCGAGCAGGTCCTGATGGAGACAGGCTTGTATCATAATAAGATTACAGGAAGGCTAACTGGATGAAGTGGATCATGCTTTGGTTCACCGGTTAGACTGCTAGCTCTTTTTTGAACCCCTGACTCTAATCGAACTGTCCATTTAGTAGCTATAAAAGCCAAAATGTAAACAAGGATTAGCTAAGACAAGAAGAAGAGTCAAAAGGAAACAAGCTTTAATGTACCTGCACATTTAAAGTCACTTATCATTCCAAGTGACAGTAATGCAGCATGAAATCCACTGAAATGCACCATTCTCCAGAGATTTAAATTTTGGATCAGGTCGCTAACCTTTATTTTCCACTCAGCTCTGTACCCTGTACCCATTTATAACTATAATTGGTATATTTTTACTATCATTAGTGCAGGTCAATGGATCCATCTAGGGAACTTAAGGTTAGACATTCGCCATGGAAACCAGTCTTTCCTCTCATTAAACGGCAATTAAATTGGGTCAAGAAACCTTTCCTAACAAACCACATAGGTCCACTAACTTAAATTTCCTTGTCGTCCAACAGCCACGCTCTGTCTCGTGAGGATTTGTGATATTACCATAATGAAGGAAGCAGCTCAGCAGTGAAATATGAAGGCTGAGTTTGCCCTTAAAGCCCTTGCAGAAACTAGATATTGGGTTAAAGAAGTGTGTACTGTGTGCAGGAGAGACAAAGCGATGGAAAAACCTAATGTCCTCAGACTTGAAAACAATGTCTCACTTGCTGTTTTACTTCTGCCAGATGTGGACAAAGACCTGTCCAAACCCAACTGGATAAAGACTCTTAGTCAACTTTTTTGGATCGTTCCTTGCACAGTGTCTTCCTGCAGCACACGTCAGTGACAACACAAAGATAAGACACGCTTAGAAAGAATGGAGCCTCTCAGTATTGTGAAATATTTTTAATTTTCCCACTCTGCTCAGTTTGAAGTCAGGACTCCCGAGGAGCTCAGAGACAGATCCAACCCGGCGACAGATGTTCTGTTGGTTTTCAGGTTTGCACTTCATTCGAAAGATGACGTGCTTCTTCACAAAGCGCTTTGACTTTCCAGCCTCAAAGATTTGTTTGAAAACGTTTGACTGGAATTAAGCAAGAATTTTCTCAAGGAAGATACATGCTGTAAACCCATACGGACGTGAGAGATCGGATGTCTTTTTTTTTTTTTTTAAACAGCTTCAGTTTTTCTCACAGACATCCCTGGATTCTCTCACCGCCGCCCCTGCTTCTCCTTACTCTATCTCTAGCCTAAATGAAGTGTCTGCGGGGGTAGTTTGAGAGGAGATTAACGTATCCACGGGGGAAAAAAAGAGACTAAGGGGAGGAAGACTGAAGGAAACTTGAAGAATCCAGTTCATTTTAAAATAGACGTATTACTTTTTTTTTCCAGGTCTTGCTGAGGGGCACAAAAGCCTTCTGGTTCAACAGACAATATGAGATGTTATCCCTGAAAAAGGCCTGTGTGGATTTGAAAATAGTACTGAAAGATAATCATAGGTTATCAAACTGTTAAAATCAAACTAATTATGACGAACTTATACACAATTAGCTTGTGCATTTTGTGTGTTTCAGTGTATGTTATTTGCATTTACATGACAGATCAGTAGTGCTTCATTGTAACGTGTCAGGAAAACGATACACACCAAATTTGGTGTAAATAAAATTTGTAGTCAACTCTCTTTACTCTGGTACCCTTAAATAAAAAAACTACTTTAATGATTATCTTAAAAAAAATCATAGTAAGTAAATAAAATCACAATAAAAAAATACATTACACCTCTGTTTAATTCAATCTAAGTATAAAAAAAACTTTTTGTAAAAAAACAGAGCAGAGAAAATCCTGGATAGGTCCAACACTAAGGTAGATGGAGAGCAGAGCAAGCCTGAAAGAAAAACCTGGTTGTAGAAGCTTTCAGACACACAACCAGAGCTACAATGAAACATAAAAAATAACGTGGACAGCTGAAGAATAAGTTTAAAACAGTGCATAGTTTTTAGAGATGTACTCCAAAATCCTTAAAAGTGCAACAGAAGCAGTGGACCTACGAGGTATCGACTCAAAAAGAATGAATTTAAACTTACAGTAACTTTTATCCCACTCCACAATTAAAACTTTGTGTTGGTGTCTTTCATAACATTACAGTGAAATAGGTTCAAGTTTTTTTTTGGTTTGTTTTTATGTAATGTGACAAAAGAGGTACTAATACTTTTGCAAAGGACTGAGTACAGTCAGTGCAGAACTTACAAAGTTGAGAAGAAAAAAAACATTTCAAGTAAAAGTAGGAGTTCCTTCAGCATGCACACTTACTGAAGCCATCAGAGTAAATCAAGCAGGAGGTGTGACAGACAATCCGTCAATTCACTCAGGTCGCAGTGTGCTACCAGCACCGAGCAAAGCTAAAATGGAAAGTCACCAACTGACCTTTAATGTGATACAGCACCAGCAACTCACCAAAGAAAGGTTGGAGAAGAACGGCCGCTGTGTGACTACGTGTGTGTGTGTGTGTGTGTGTG
>NW_015114545.1:0-4632 GCF_001443285.1 Poecilia latipinna
GCTACCATCTGCAACTTTAGATGCGTTCCTTCTCTAACACACCTGGATCATTGTCTCATTATAAGCCTCTAGAGAACTGAATGAGGGAAGTCAACCTTTTGTCTGGTGTGTTTTAGCAGGGATGCATCTAAAAGTTGCAGTCTGGAGGACTGGACCTGGGCCCTCCTGATTTGTACCGTCAATGTGGCCCGTTGAGGGGGACCAATATGCTGAAGTGGCCCTCGGTGAAATTGAGTTTGACACCCCTGAGCTAGAGCCTCTGCTTCCAGAACCAGAACCGGTTCTGGCCCGACTTCGGAACTTCTTAACAGTCACGGAACCAGCAGCTGGTTCTGTTCCATCTGGACTCATCCAGCTGGTCTCGGTTCGGCCCGTCCTCCAGAGGTGCAGCGGAACCTCCCCCCTCCCCCGCCGCTACGTATGAGCCGTCACGGTGCAGACAGAGGTTGGAAACATGGCGGCGGACGGGATGGTTCTCACCAACCACGACCATCAGACCCGAGTGGGAATCCTGACTGGTAGGTTCGCAGTTCCGACCCGAAGCAGCCCGGTTCGCTGCGGACCGGAGCCGTTTTATGGCGGCTGTCACGATCCGGGCTGCGAGCTCTGCGGAGCGGCGGTTAGCAGCAGCGAGCTAACCGGCGGTTCGGGCTGAGCTCTGGGTTCGGTTCGGACACATGCGGGCTCGGTTCGTCTGGGATTGGTTTCATATCTGTATGGAAACGTCAGTTATTCAAAGAAATTTGTGTTTGGAGCAGAAATGTGAGCGGATTGGGATATTTCATTTAGGCAGACAGACGGGAGAAGAAACCCCGGTTTGGACTTTCAAAACAAAAGGCGAGCGCCTCCTCCTGCGGGCTGGGGCCATTAGAAATCCCTGGCAGGCTTTTATTTTGAAACGTTCCGCTGTGCTGAACGGATCCAGCTTGGTTCAGGTTGAACTTCATGTTTCCTCGCGTTGGAGCGCTCTGCTCCTACATGAGCTGCATTATTCATGTCCCTTTGCAGATGTTCTGGTTCCGACCATCGCCGCGGTTCTGGTCGCGCACACACAAACCGATCCAGCCGGCCTGGTTAAAGCGGAAATGGGCCGCCAGCATAATTAACCGCGACTCAGCTGATTAAAACATGGGAGGGCAAAACCGAGGCTCGACCCAGCTGCTTCGGAACCAGAGCCGGGAACTGGGCCCAGTAGGGTCCAATAGGAAGCACTAACTGAAATGATCACCGATGATTTAATTTCTGAATGGATCTCTCCATGCTGACAGAAAAAGTATTCACACCCACTAACAGCTGAGTCTCTGACGTCACTAAGCATGGCCTTTGACCTGCTCTGTTGAACTGATTCATTTCAGATGGTGGAGGATTTAAGTCCAGACTTTGACTAGGCCACTCCAAACAAGGTGGTGTTTTGTTAATTACAGCATTGAATAATAATCAGCCAACATGGAAACAGTAAACGCAGCATTGCACAGATCCAGAACCGGACTGGACTCGACCCGGTTCAGAACTGCCCCAACAGGCCAGGAGGGAGATGCCTTACTGGGCCCGGTGGTTCCCCTGTGTTTGCTCTGGTTTTGGGTGTGGTATCCGCTGGCCCGTCTCTCCTTACTCAGCTCTGGCTCACTGCTGATGGAACCGGGCCCAAAAGGTTCTGACCAAAGTCTGGAAAAGTTCAGGATCTAAGATTTCTATAGTAAATATTCATATTTCTAGAATTTATTCTGGATCCTTTTGCATAAATAATCCATATGGCATTAAAACGTGGTGGACCCAACGGGACCTAACTGGACCTAATTGGACCCAACTGGAAGAAGTGAGAGGGAGGACCAGAACCTGAGTTGAGACGCGCTGCTAAAGGATAACAGGTCTAGAATGCAGAATGGTTCTGGTTCTGACCTAATGGGTCTAGAACAGGGGTGGGCAGTCCTGGTCCTGGAGGTCCAGTGTCTTCCTGGTCCAACACACCTGGATCCAACAGCTGAATCTCCTCCTCAGTGCAGTCAGGTTCTCCAGAGTCCTGATGAGTCCTCATTACTTCGACACTCAGATGTGTCGAAGTAGAGACACCTAAAGGTTGCAGGAGACCGGCCCTCCCCTGCTTTAGAAAGAGTTGAACAGAACGGTTCTGGTTTTGACCCGGCCCTCTCTCCCCTGCAGTCAGTGACAGCTGCTTCAAGAACCTGGCAGAAGACAGGAGTGGAGTGAACCTGAAGGACCTGGTCCACGACCCATCACTGTGAGTCCTTTCATGAACGCCGGCGCTACGCGCCTCCACATTCTGACCCTCACTGTCGTCTCCCCCTGCAGGCTGGGAGGAGTGATTGCAGCCTACAAAATAGTTCCAGATGAGATCGAGGAAATCAAGGTACGGGCTCCTTGATGTCTTTCAGATGCTGGTTCAGGAAGCGGAAATGTTCCTGACTTGGTTCTTGTGTTTCCTTCCATGCAGGAAACTCTTCTGGAGTGGTGTGATGAGCAGGAGCTGAATCTCATTCTGACCACAGGAGGAACTGGTTTTGCACCACGAGACGTTACACCAGAGGTACCAGTACAGGCCAACACTCCCTGCTTCAGATGAACCCACCGTGACGGTTCCCAGTTCCACTCACCAGCAAGTCCACAGGCTGCAGCACCAACCAAACATTACTGTGGCAGAAACGATCCTAGTAGCATGTCGGAAGGCTGCTAGCATGTAGCCAGGCTGCTAGCATGTAGCGTGTAGCCAGGCTGCTAGCATGTAGCGTTAGCCAGGCTGCTAGCATGTAGCAGGTGGCCACGCTGCTAGCATGTAGTGTTAGCCAGGCTGCTAGCATTTAGCACGTGGCCAGGCTGCTAGCATGTAGCATTAGCCAGGCTGCTAACGTGTTTTCCACCTCATCAAGGCAGCCATATTTGACAAAACTAGAAGATAACGGGTTCTTTGTAGCTTCATACTTGATTTTCTCAAATCCTTGGAGGCTAATTTGCATCTTTTTTCTTGCGACCCGTTTGTCGGCTCGGTAAGCAGGAATGTCTCTGAAATGTTTGTCCTATGAATGAAGTCATCCCACTGATGTTGCAGGCGACCAGGGAGGTGATCGAGCGAGAGGCTCCAGGGATGGCTCTGGCCATGCTGATGGGATCCCTCAATGTTACCCCTCTGGGAATGCTGTCCAGGTGAGGCTCATGAAGTCAACAGCAGCCTTGTGTGCGTGTGTGTGTGTGTGTGTGTGATGTACCTGCTTGATCTAATGTTGGCTCCTCTGCACTCATTCCAGGCCAGTTTGCGGTATTCGTGGTAAAACGCTGATCATCAACCTTCCAGGCAGCAAGAAAGGCTCCCAGGTGCAGTAGTAACTCCTCACAGTTCTTGTCGGGTTCTGCCACATCTAATGGGCTCAAAAGTGTTTTTACTGCAGAAACCCAGATCAAATGAGGTCATTTTCAGAAATATGAAGCCAAACCAAATGCAGGCGGCCATTTGAAGGCATTGACAAAAGCGTCGGTGGAGGTCGACTTCCTGCTGCTGTCTGAACTGGGAGAAGCTTTCTGGGCGTTCTGGGACTAAACATGTCCGTGTTCCTGCAGGAGTGTTTCCAGTTCATCCTCCCCGCTCTGCCTCACGCCATCGACCTGCTGCGCGAAGCCGCCATTCACGTTAAATCCACTCACGCCGCCCTGGAGCCGATGCCCTCCCTGCTGACCAATACGCACGCCAACACTCACACCATGGAGCGCGGCACCCAGTGCGAGGAAGAGGACGAAGACGAAGAGGACAGGAGGAGAGGACGGCACAACCTCCACCAGCACCACCAGCACGGCTCGTCCCACATCACTGTGGCTGCTATCGCCGCAAAGGTGAGCTGGCTGGCGCTGGGCCCCATCAGTGCTGGACCCCATCAGAATTAAACTGGAAACTAACCAGTTGCGGCAGGAAGGTTGAAGGTCCAGGTTTACAACGAGTTGCTGGTTGCCATAACGACCATATAGTCATGTTTTCATTCTGTGTTCATTCATGTGTTTCACTTCTCATTCATGTGTCCGTGTGTGTGTGTGTGTGTGTGTGTGTGTGTTTGTGCGCGTGTGCTGGTCAGACGAGTCATGCGACGGTCATGGCTAAGGGCGCCCCCTACCTGCCTGGAAACACACCTGCCCCTCCCTCTCATTTCACCTGTTCCCATCAGGTGAGCTGCAGCCATCTTCCTCTTCCTCAGCCGTCCTGACCTGTTACAGTTTCACTCCTCACCTTCAATTATCAGGGAAACGCTGCACCTGATTGGTTGGGGAAAACATACCTGGCTGATCACCTGAATCAAAGCAGCAGGACGATTCTCCCACAATGCACTTCTCTGTTTGGGTTCCTGAGTTACACGGCTGCAACAAACACTGGTGATAAATGAACCTGCTGATCTCCACCAGCTATTCAAGGCAGCTATGAAGAGATTCAATGTTAGAAACCAAATTTAATGCAAAATTCTAAAATAAAACCATAGAAATGTAACTGAATGTTTTTACAGTACAGTATAATTATCTGCATTGAGTAATTAGCTCATAATTAGCTCATAAGCTCAGGCTAGGAGGAGTTTGAAGAGGCCATGGAGAAAGACTTCAGCACGGCTTCGAGGCGATTCTGGTCCACCATCCGGCGTC